>NC_050471.1:9472066-9774795 GCF_013373865.1 Monomorium pharaonis
AAAGTCACATGCATATTCCTCTACTACGATGAAAGTTTTAGGAAATTAATATATTAGATTAATTTATTTATATATAGGATTTGCAGTTGGAAGCTAAATTTAACTTATACCAATGCAATTGATACGTATATGATTATCTGTGATATTCACAGTACAAAAGTATTGCCTATACTCTTGCGGGAATATGTTATTACATGTAACAATAATATTTAAAAATCGATGAAAGATACATGTAAAACAAAATTATTTTAAAGTGAAAATGATATAATAATAATATAAATGATAGTAATATGTTTGCCACATCAATTGTTTATATTAATAATAATACATTAAAAATATAGAATATAAAATTTGAGACGAAAATTATCGAATATTTTAAATTTTATGTATTTCCCTAAAACATTTTTTTACCTTTTTATAATATAGTTTATATTGTATACATGTAATATAGATTAGTTTTATATTTTATGCATAAACGCTCAATCCCTGATATTTTTCCTTAGAATTATTGTTCAAGATCTGATTACATAAGAATTTTTTTATCAGTAATTGCAATTGAATAACACGAAATAGATATAGCTTTTATCGACAATCGTCAGTCGAGCCTGCTAATAATACCAGTTTTATCGACAATCGTTGGTAGTCGAAATAGCATTTCTAATCAATAAACGTTCTGTTCCGTCGTGAGATGGCGCCACTCACTGTAACCGCCTAACAAAATTCAAAATGTATGACTAGTATCTGCAAGTTGTAAACCGCGCGCGTGTGTTTCTCGCACTTTTCGCCGGAATGATTTCGATCGTGTGTGAAAGATTCGCCGAAAATACTGCAGAAGTTGGGGTTTCCGAGTGCGCGAATCAGGTATGTAACGGCTACATGGAGATTTTTAACTTACGTGTGTTCCTGGGGCAGCAAATTACGGTTCGTCAAATGAACGTTAGGAATTCTCGTTTCGCCATTACTACCTTTGGGTCAATTCCTTCGCTGCGTAGCCTGCACCGTTTCGATTTGGAGTTCAGTAGTTGATATCATCGTGTATTTGATACGAGAATTGCATAATACGTTGTATATTGCAACAATATCATATTGCCGTAATATATCGTAACTATATATCACACATTACGCTGTATATCAAGGTACATGAAATCGAAGTTTAACATCGACGTAAATTCGCTGAACGACGTAAATTTTTTCGATGGCGTGACTAGTACAATTATGCGTGAAATTTTTCTCTTAAACGTTGTGTTTTGTATCGTGAATCAGCATTATTCATTGCAAACTTTCGATTTGCAAACTAAACTCCACGAAATTCTACCGGTATTAATCCTACATTTGTATATCTTTGAAACAAATAGAATTTTATTTTTAAATAAGCGACTTAATTTTTTTTTGTATTTCTTTAATCCTCCGGTCTAAGATACGCAGACTTGAAGAGTGTCAGACGATGTTTCGACCTTGAATTATTCCGCAGGAGAAAACAGAGTAGTGCTACGCTACCTTCGTAAAAGTAAATAGTAAACAAAGTCGACTTTCTTTCCTAAAAAACTGTGCTGTTGACTATGAGAACCTGTCGGTCAATGAATGCCGTATTTTCTCAGTCGTGTTTTGTGGCAGCGACAAGCGAAAATAGAAAATCTCAAATTGTACACAGAAAAAAAATGTAATATAGCCAATAACATATGTGATTGCGGGCTGCCAACTACATAAAATACTCAATACAATAATATTTGCTATATTATTAATGCAAGTACGATGTTGATACTGCAATAGCATATATTATTGTATTGAGTATATCTGTAGTTGGCAACCCGCAATAACATATCTTATTGAATATATTACTTTTTTTTCAGTGTAATATTTAAAAAATTTTTCCCTTAATTTCTTAAAATTTTTTAGGTTGGCCATGTTATCGCTGCCGAGTACGGGACGAGATGAATCCGGGGACGGCGATGGTCTGATGGGTCAGCGGTTGCACCGTTGCAGATGCTTTGCAGTTTCAATGAAGATCTAATGTTGAATATTAAGGGATTGCAGAGCAACGTGGAGAATAAGAACAGTATAAATCTTTATCTTTATAAAATCTATTAGTTTGACTTTCTATTTAAATCAGATGTACAAGTAATGGGCTTACTTTAATCTTATTCTTTATTGTTCATTTGGTTTTTTAACGTTTCTCCGAATTCGTCGAATCTGTCGTTAAAATTATATTTAACAGTATTCTAGAAGTTTATAGTACGTCTATATATTTTGTACGAAAAAGATTAACGTAAGGCAAAAGTAATCGTCATAGATTTTAACGATAATTAAAGATAACTGCTTCTGTGTATATTGTTATAAAGTAATGATCCCGCGTTGGGCTGCGGAGTTATCCTTCAGTCTTATCGGGACTCCTGTGTAATCCCTTTTGCAATCCTTTTACGTCCACGACGAGGCGACTTTCACTTTTCTTCCGTCGACGATGCGTCTAACCGAGGCGGCGGCGGCGATTCTTTATCCATGCAAGAAAGAAGGAGCGCGCGGTAGAATTTACGTAGCACTTAATCCCGCCGCTTAGAAGGCCTCGACAAAATCACCCTACTTCACATCCTCGGGTACCCACACCTCTACTCCTCCGCTCAGTTTTGCGCCTCCTCTTTCGCCACTCATCATCCTTGCGGCGCATTCGGGCACCTTCGCTCGCGCTTTTCATTAGTTGCCGAGAGGCAACGATATCCCCGTAAGACGAATTTTATCAGCGTATATCACTTTTCGCGCCGTTTCTCATTTCACGCACTTTCCTGTGCGTATTATCGAAAATTAGACGAGACGAAGTGCGAAACAACGAAGTTCTCGACCGAGAACGAAACAGAAACTTCGCATGAATGATGATCAGAATTGTGCGCGAGTAGACTGTAATCTGAGTTTTAAAATCTAATTTTTAAGATCGATCTATAATGATACAGGCAACGCTTACATCTTTCTTTTACTAGATATTATTCACAAAAATTTGCTTGTTTTTAAAATACCTTCTCAATTGATAGTGTCGAGATATAAAAATTTGTGCACATCAGAAAACATTAATTTGTATTTATGTTAAAATAGGCCTTTGTTTAATTTTTTGCGATAAATTTTTATTTAGGTGTTAATATAATATAATTATATTTGAATAATTTGTATTAAATTAATATTTAATATTTCTAAGTGTTAAAATACCACAATTTTTTGAATATATATATATATGTATATAAATAGTGTAGTTTTACAACATAAATTCTAAAATGAATGAGTAAAATGTACGTTAATACATTAATTAATTTTGTAAGTTGATTTTAATAAAAAAAAAAGTTTTCAAATTGTGTCAAATTTTTACATTTTCGTATTAATTTTTACATAATATTTACGTTACTCTTTAACTATTTATCTCACGTTGAATTAACACAAAAATTTGAGCGGGCCATTTGGGATATGTAATATACGAGTATGTTAAATTTAGCACAAATTTTCCAATTGTTCGTCTTTTCTACGGAGAAAAAAAACAGATCAACGAAGGAAACCGCAGTAATATTGCAAATTAAAACATTAATCCTTGATACAATACATTTCGCGTTCTGTACACGCGTGATAATCTTTAAATCAAACATTTATCACGTTTTTCGCATAATAGGCGATTCGTCGTCAGCGCTCCGATCAAACATTTTATTTATATTCGACTCGCGGTGTCTCTCGGGAGCTTCGGGAGCACCGCGAGAAGATTCCGCGAAAAGGTTCCGCGAATCAGCTGCGAAGCCAATCCTTTAATCGTCAGTACTAAAATATTATAAGGCGCGTAATCGCCCGCGATCGCGCCGAAATCCGTCGGCTAATCTCTCCGCCGTAAAAGCGGTTTTATGTACCTATCTACCGGGAGCTCGGCTCGACCGTTACGCGGTCGGTGCTTCGCTCTCGCTGCTTTCCGAGATTTTAATGGCAGTCAGACAGCGGAGCCGATGGCAGAGCGTGCGAGCGAGCGAGCCGGCCGGCGACCGGTACGAGTGTACACATTATTCCGTCGTCAGAGACAACAGAAACGTTAATCTCGGTCGCCAATTATCGGTTTTAGGCGGCACTCTTCGTTGTCTTTCGCCCGGCGCGGCGCGGCGCGGCGGCGGGCGTCGCTCGCGCTAAAAACCGCCCGGACTCGCGCTTGCTCGCTCGTTTGCTCGAAAGAATGATTAAACGCGGTTCGATTCATCGATTATCGGCTTTACGCCCCGAAGGGAAATCGCCTCGCCTGGTATGCCCCTATATACCGTCGCCGATTTATATCACGGACTTCAACGAGGTGTCCCAAATCTACCGATCTCAATTTCCGATTTCCTTGACCAAGTTGGAGTTTTAATGAAGATCTAATATTAGGAAAATATTGAGAGATTGTGCAACGGTGCATCCAGAATAAAAATTAGTTGATGTTAAACTTTTGTTTGTAAAATCCATCGGTCTGACTTTACGACATTCCGTTTAAAATGGTTGTACGAGTAACATAAACTTATATTTTTTAAATAATTGATGATTATTCGAATTCGACGAGTCTGTCGTTAAAATCGCGTTTATGAAGCAGCTTTATATTCTACAAGGTGTACCCGTGATGTAAAATTATCTTTATATCAAAATGTTCTTTGTTATATTCATTTGTCATTATATGAGTCAATTAATGGTCTATTGCTTTGAAATGTTGCAGTTTGAAACGGCGACTTGCGATTCGTTGAGTACTGTGGCGTCAAATTGACGATGGCTGGTGGCTCGTGATTACGGGACAAATCAGTGGATTATCCGGGAGCTCAGTTTCGCGAGTACGGGAGTCGGGAATAGGATAGCGGGACAGTTTCTATTTCGGCTGAGGGAGTAACAGTTCGGAGCGGAGAAACAGTTGGAGACTGACGAGTCTCCATTTAAGTCACAGAAGGATAGAAAATCGGTGAGTCAGGAATGAAAGAGAAGGAAAGGTGAAAAAGACAACGGCGTGGGTGAACAAGAGAAAGAGAGAGAGAGAGAGAGAGAGAGAGAGAGAGAGAGAGAGAGAGAGAGAGAGAGAAATATATATTAGCATGGTACACGGGTGAAGGAAAGAACCGATGACGGAGGGGTAGGGAAAGATCGCGAAAGGGAAATAACATGACGGAAACGACAGAAGTGAACGAGAAAGACGGGAAATGGAAAGAGAGTGAAAGGGGTGTGGGCATTGCATCCGGAAAAATAAAGGAAAGTAGCACCGGTAATCCAGAGCGCGGCCCGGGTCTTACCGAGGCTTCCACGGATGTTTATTGAGTCGGTACGCGCACGCGCTACATGCAACACTATCATCTCATCTCATCCGGTCTCGTCTCATCGCCCGTGTATTCCCCCGTGGTCCTTTCTCTCTCTCTCTCTCTCTCTCTCTCTCTCTCTCTCTCTCTCTCTCTCTCTCTCTCTCTCTCTCTCTCTCTCTCTCTCGCTCGCTCGCTCGCTCCTTTTTGTCTACTCATTTGCCCTTCCCCTCTCTTTCGCTCTTCGTTCTTGATTCTACTTCCATCACATTTTCCACCTTTTCTCGCCGTTCTGCTTTCTTTCTGCTCACCACCTTATCCTGCACATTCGCGACGTCCATTCAATCCTGTCTCATCTGCTGGAGGTTACCCGGAACCTCTCGTCGCTCTATTTTCCCTGGGCCACCGACTCTTTCATTCATTTCTAACTCGGCAAAGATCGATTTTCTTCGGTCTCGGCGACGCGCCTTATTTTTATCTGATACTTTTCCGGCGGTTTGATTATGATACGACGAGTTGAATATCAAGTCTACTCGTTTTCACGTGTCTCGCATTTTTAAAATCAAACATTTAATTTGTTCCATGATCTATAAATTTATTTAATCTGAGTGGCTTAATAACTTGGCTTTATAAAACAAAGTGGTATACCAATATTGGTGACTTTCCTCTTATATAACTGTAATTTTTTATAGTTATATTGAACAAATACTTATTACCTTTGACGATTTTTTAATTTTTTATCTGAAAAAAAAAAAAGAGATATTAAAACGAATACTTTAATATCCATATATTTTAATCACAATTTACTTTCAGTGTTACAATTACGTTGCTTGAGCTTATAAGATCGTGACTCCAAAGTACGAGCGACAACAGAGATGATCATCGCGCGTACACGAAGGCCGCCCGAACTCATACGCGCCGCACGAATCAGATAAATCTCGAGTGAAACACGTGCGCGCGTGGTCCCCTCGAAAGGGTTGTTTGCACGCTGATAACTGACGCATACGATATGAGATTATTATAAAGATAGGAAACCGTACATATAACGTACAGTTGTAACCTACGCCACGTCGACACAGATAGAAGAGCGACGAGAGATCGCCGTACTTTTTTTCCGCACCGCTTCAATTACGGTTGGCGTGTGTTTACGCAGCACTTATAGCACGTCGTTTTCTGCGCGTCTTCATTGTTAGGAAGTCCGATGTTTTATTGACTTTAGCGGGATATCGCTGTTACATATATGCATTATCATGTTCGCTATAATTTAATTAATGGCATTAAACGTAAGATATATGTTATATTACACTGATTCAAAAGTAATCACATGCCGCGAATATTTTTTACAATATGCCTAATTTCTTTTTGGAAATTTATTTATTAGCATTAGCTTTATATACATTGAGAAAAAAATGTTTAATTTAATTTTTCAATTTCATTAAGTTTAAGTATTTATGCATTTAATGTTAAAGAAATTCTTTAAACTAAAAACGTTGGAAAGTTTATTCAAGTTGATAATTTTTTTTTGTATAATTAATGTATTATGTACATGTATCACAGTAACACTTTTTTAAAAATAATGTGTTCAAACAAATAAATCTTGTTATATTTCTAGAATCTCGAATTCACACATGTGCCAAACTGAACGTAAAAATTTACGAAGAGCTTTGCGATATTTTTGAAGACATCAAAACTAAGCTTCCGTAAATCCTTCGCTTACTTTTTACTGCACTTAATAGGAGAGTTGAACAAACAGTTCTTGCAGCATGCAATTACGGTACATGCATTTTTCATACAATGAACGCAATCTTATCAGAAATCACTTTCCAACGCACGCAAATCTTATATCAAAGCGAGAAATCCGACAAGAGCGACACTATACCTAATGGCAATAAATATTGCGTCAGATAGTATTCGCGGTGAGAATCTGGAGAGAATCTTAGAAGTTCGTTTACTCCTGTTAATTTCGCAGAATGAAAAAGAATTCGCGCGCGTGCTCGGCGGATTTGTTTGTCAATCGTAATTCAATCGTGGGCGCCAGCCGCTAATTTGTCCGTCTTCTCGTTTGTTGATGTCAAAGCGAAGAAATGGTCGAATAAAATTAGAAATAATTAACGAAGTTAACTCCTTCCCTCTCTCCTCACCGCGTAGACTCCGGGTGGAGGGAGGTTTAAAAGCCACCTGTAACCGTTATTACTTTTTCGCCTTCTCGGATCGTTCGCCACGCACGTACCGGCAAATGACGCTCTCGCCGTCGCCGTAAACGCGGCCGATTTTTTTTTCTTCGTTTCTTTTTTAACACGAAATTACTCTCTTGCCGTAGCAAAATGCAATGCACCACGCGCACGCGTGAGCGGGGCACGCGGCGATCAATCTCTCGAATCTCTCGAAATGCCTTGCGAGGAAACAGGCTTACGTTAGCATTCGCCGACGTTATATGTGGGAGACAATGTCGACAATGCAACAACGATAATTAATTCAGTCAAGCTTCGATAGCATGTATCCGATACCTATAACTTGGCCATGCAAACACCCGTATAATTGTGATTTACAGTTCGTAATATAATTAAAGTTCTGTTACAATTGCAAATAATTGCTCTCCTATATTTGAAGAATGTATTGTCGTAATAGCCATTTTTTTCATTTATCCTTTTTAATTTATTGATTATCTTATTCGCGTTATCCTTGATTTTTTGTGAGAAAACGCGTCGTTGCTCTCCTCCGCAAACGACAGATAGACGCTTGTTCTTTACTTAATTGCGAAAATCCGCGAGGTAGACCATTCTCGGCTTTCCGAATGCTACGCTCGGTTAATGCACCACTTCCGTCGCGCTCGGCAGTCCGGAAAACCGACGATTTTCTTTCCCCTGTCTTTTCCTACCTGCTGCCTTCCTACCAGCGTTTTTCTCTACGTTTTTCCGTCGGAATCTCACCGTTCGTTGGTTTCGGTGTTCACCGACACCGGGGAGAATTAGAAACGCGAGGAGTGTCGACGACGACGACGATGATGACGACGGCGACTTGCACTCTTCTCTTTCTACGTTTACTCTCTTCCTTTTCTCTTCTTTCGCCTCCGTTATTCTCCACCTTGGTTCTCCTGCTACTCTATATCGGGGAGCCTCCATTAAATTCATTAGGCCATTAGTGGCTGCAACCCTCCAAGATGGCTCCCGTCGCCTGGCAACGCTCTGCTTCTCCACGCTCACCCTCTCTTCGCTTTTCTCTCTCTCTCTCTCTCTCTCTTTCCCTCTGCTTCTCTCTGTCTCTCTCTATTACTCCCTATCTCCTGGGTCCAATCTCTCTCTCCCTCATTCTGGTCCTCGTGGTTCCTCCTTCCGTCTCTACCGCACTTCCCCGTGAGTTTCCGCTCACTCTGTGGAGCGGGTGGGTCTTGGCGGATGTAATTAGATTCAACGAGCGAGAAAAGGGAAGGGCGGAGGGTAGCTGCTAGGTTGGAAAAGGTGGTAGCCCAGGAGGTTAGCCCGCTCTCGAGGTACGTCGCTGAAGAGGGCCATTGCCAGAGGATGGCCAAAGGTTTCCCTCGTTTCTCTCTCACAATATTCCGGCAACCCTCTTCGTTTTCCTTTACCCGAGCTATCTTCTACGACGAGTCGGTTTTGGCGTACACGTACGCGCTTCCGGAATCGTTTGCTCCCGGCTTCACGCTCGCTTGGAGAATAAATTTTATTATTGCTCTCCCATGAAGTAATTTTACCTTTATTTATCTCTATTCACCGCCAGTTCTCTCGAACGAATCAGAGTGAAAAAATGACGATCGATTTCGTTATAATACAAATAGTTACACAGAAAAATTCATGTTGAATTTAACATAATATCGTATATTTCAAAAGGCATACTCAAACTTTTGTGTGACTTAATTTAACGCAAGATAAATCTATTAGAAAGTAGCGTAAATATTATGTAAAAATTTAATAAAAAATGTAACACTGAAACAATTTGGAAATAGATTGTGGGAACATGTCTCTGAAATTAACATTTAAAATATGGAACGGTTACTTTATTCATTTATCTTAATATATAAAACTATTATTTTTATGTTGTTTATTTTTTATAAAGTACAATATTTTAATACTAAGAAATGTTGAATATTAATTTAACACAAAATATTCAAATAACCACGTTATAAATAATAAAATATTGCAGTTTCTCACATTTTGTGCATAAATATATTTTATATTTGCAATTATTTTTACAAATATAAAATTACGCAGTTATTATTATTTTTACAAAAGAATAAATTTGTTTAAAAGTATGAACATAACTAACAGGCAAACGTAATTATTATACGTGAGTTACGTTGCTGCAAAGCTAAAATTTGATTTTTGGAATGGTAACTTCTCCCGCGTCAGAGATTAGGGCCTAACATACATGTACCGAGAACGCGACAAAGTGATAGCATAACTATGAGAAGATTAGCCAAGTCAAGACGACGGTGGACAGTGTTGCATTTCTAAACACAGGCCGAATGAGCGCTCGTATGAGCGGCTGTTTTTGGGGGTGGCGGAGCAAAGGGGACTCTTAAAATACTCCAAGAGCTTCTAAATCATGGAGGCTTAGTCGCCGTCGTGCGAGCAGGGATTACCTACCTTACTTCAAAGTGCCCTGCAGGTGCAGGCTCGCCGTTTCGAATCCTCTTCCACGACAGAACGTTGAATCATGATGCGTCACTCGCGCTTAACGACACCGTTTCGTGCGTGCTCGTCGAATGCACGTTCTTTTTACCCTGACAGTCGACCTTTCCTCCTGCGTCGCTGTCGAGAATATCACGGAACTTGTACCATGAAATTCCGATTTAACATTCCGCGTACGCAGTGAAATAATATATAATTCACGAGTGAAATGTCAAATATTTCGAAATAATATATACGTTTTCCGTGAATTATTTGGATTAGATTTGCAATTAAGGGTTAACGAAGGATATTCTTCGATTTGCCATTCGGAAGCAGTAATTCAGTTCGATTTGTCTGTCCCTGGGTCCACACGGTTTGTCCCTCAGGGCATTTTAAGAGCGTTCCATTGTTAAGCACCAGCAAATTTAAACGCGCGCTTATTTCCGTGAGATTCGTATCGTAAAGCGCTCCGGTGCTTTCGCCGAAGTAAAAGCGTTCGGGTGAGCCGGAATATTCGGAACCGCGTGGCTAACGATTACCATAAGAATTAAACGCGGGCAGAAGCGCGCGGAGCGATTCTCTCCCCGACGAAGCAACGTCATTTCATTTTCGCGGCAAACGAAGCCGAGGAAGAATTCTCCCAATTCTCTAAGCCCCCGTCCTAAGCCCTCAATTTCACTAGAGTAAAAGCTCAACGGGAAGCGTGATAAAATGGCTTCTTATTCCCGCGTTTATATTCAATCTCGGCGCCGACGCCGCAGCCACAAAGGGCTCCATTTGAAACACGTTAGTCGATGCCGTATACGCTGGATAGACACACACGCACACAATGGGGGGTAGGAGAGAATCGCGGTGATGCATTATGTAGTACCCTCGCTGATCCTCATATGCATCTATGCATGGTCTCCGCGACGTACCAACTTTATAGGCGTGCTACAACACTTACTAGCGAGCCGAAACCGTTAACGTAACTACAAACGCACTTTGTACTTTCAGTTTTGCATAGGGAAAACATTTTTGATAATGTTCTTCTTGATTCACGAAGTGAACTGATTATAAAAATATTAGCAAGAGGTGTGAGAACAACTCTCATAGAGAAACTAAAATGTATTTATTTATTTTTTAAAAAAGTTCGAATTGTTTTCTGTCTTTGGAACTCGTGGAGTTTTCAAACAAATAAGAGATCTTTTTCACATTTTGTTTTTAAACTGTCTACGTTTCTTTATTGAATGCGTTTCACGATTATAATTTTTATTGCTACCGAAAGATTCGTTTAGCGCAAGTATAATAATGTCTATTAAAATCTTTTTATTCTTTTTATGCTTACATAATTTAAGAATTTTTGTAAATTAAAAAAAATATATCAACATAAAAAATAGGAAAATATGTATTGCAATTTCAACTGTTATAATTGCTATTATATATTTATATTGTTTGAAATTAATAATGAAAACAAATGTATTCCTTTTTACAGATGGAACGTGTCGTATTGGTTTCGTCACTTGAAGTATCAGGTCGCTCGAGTTTTAATCGAGAGAAAATGTGAGTACAGTTTGATTTTATGGCAACGTGCATACGTAAGTACAACGTTTCGCACTCTGACTGATTGCTACGCGTGGAAACAATTGAATAAATGGATCAATCGGTATCCAGATGTTACAGCACTTATAGCAGAAAGAAAAAATAGTTTGCAAAGTGCTGATTTAAAATGTTTTTTCTTTTTAAACGGTAATCGTAATTTTTTATACTTATTCCTTGGTTTTATTCGACTACAATACCGCATATGATGATGAAATTGCCTTTAAGTGACTAAAATTATCATTTTATTGCATTCAATGAAAGGGTTATGTTTTTAGCTAATTTTTCTTAAAATTTATTTATTATATTCTTGCATGACTTAAGAAGCTTTAAATAAAAGTAAAGAAGAACAAATTTCAAAATAAATTTATATAATCATAGAACGATATGAGTATAATATATTGATGTATAGTTAAAATTATGATACAAAAAATAAAAGAACTCAATCCTGAACAGAAATATAATTTTACAAAAATCATCAATTTTAAGTATTTATAAAAAGACATTTTGCAAAAACTAAATTTTACAAATTGAATAACAATTTTATAACAAACAGCAGCCGTCGGAAAACTTGTCCATCCGACTTACTAGAATACAGAACACATTATTTTTGCACTAATGAGTTTTTCAGTACAAGAACGAGTCGGCCGAAGCAACTTTGAAAGTAAGTTGAACTCAAGAACGGTTCGCTTGATTTCGAGCCGGCGGCACCACCGGCGATAGCTCGCGTACCGGCAATAAATAACCACCATACCTGAGATCCACTCTATGTGGTATATGCGAGATATAGTATAGTATCGCGCAATAGTTTGCATAAAGGACTGCAGCAAATACAGAGAAGCAGACGAGAATAAGGTCGCGCAGGAATTATCGCATTTAAAATTTAACATAATACAATTAACATCGCGTTTAAATATCAAGCATCGATGAAAAATTGTATACATATATCTCAACTATTCCAGCCTCGAAACGTTCGTTTTGACAATTAAAGATGGAGGCAAATTGTTCAGCATCGTCAGCATTTTGCGATAATCGTTAGCGTTGAATATCGATAATTTTTTTTTTAATTAACATGGTTACTCCATTGTTCCGACTGAATTACTGACCTTGGCTACACCAGTTGATGACACGAGATAATAATGAAAGTGCGGAGTAAAATACGTTAGTTACGCCAATGCGTAAGAACGGCGATAAGGTCGCGATGATGGCGCAGATACGCGGGCCCGGTATCTTTATTACCTCTCGCGAGACACGTTGCTCAAGTTAATGTTAATTGCCATTTTATCTTACTCAGACGCCTGATATTTTGAGCGCGTGATCCGCGAAAACTTTACGACGCGTAAACGAGAAAGACGACGAGCCTCGTGAAAACGTTGCAACTAATAACCGAGATGCACTGACGTTAATCCGCGAGCATCAACGAAATGGTCAATGGAAATAAATATAGAAATAATCATAGTAATCACAGAAAGAATTATTAAAAGAATATCGAAGTTTATTGTAAGAAACTGATACCGTTGAGGTACTTTTACCTTAAAGGTTGCTAAAAGCATTTGCTTCATCTTTCCTGACGTGATCAAATTATGAATCTTAAAGATAAAAATATAAAAATTTCATAGATTGTTCTATTCTTACGTTTGAATGTCTGTACAATTTCTACGAGCAATTCTCTTATTAATTTAAAAGTTATTTAAATTTTTGTTTATACTTTTCTCATTTAATTCTTATTTAAAATCACGTTTTATGGTACTTATTTGCAAATTTGTTGAGAAAAAAATTACAAATTAAATGCACATACTCCTGATGGTTACAAATTGGTTTAAAGATGTGTACGAATAAAGCTCTAAAATTAAAAATTTTTGTCCTCTATTCTTTCTAAGAAAATATGGTCACCGTACCCAATAGGTTGTCGCGCGGAAATCTGGCGTAATTTCATAATCGTAAGAATGCCGAGGGGTGATATGCCGGTCGGCTATATTTGTCTGCCCGAGTCAAGGGTACCGTCGTACGGCGGCGCCGGGGAAAAACGTCGCGTCGCCCATGGGAGAGCAAGTGCGCCGTAAGCAAGGACAACATATTCACGAGGCTCTGTATCGGATTTTATTCCGCGGGTAAATCCTCGAATCTCAACGGGCCCGTCTTTGCGTCTTTCACCCTCTCGCTCGATTCGTCCCCGCGACGGTCCTCAATCCACCCCCTCCGCTTTCTCCTCTTCGTCCCGTGTCCTCTCCGCGTGCCTTTCATGCCGCCGGGAGAAGTTTCGGGAGTTACGGTGACTGCTCGTAAGCCGACGGAGACGATGACGGTCCCGTCACGTCTTTTTACTGGCGAAGGTCATTTCGTCGGAGAAACGTCGATGGCAGGGTTGCGGCCCATCCCTCCCCAGGCCTACCTCGGTTTCATCTCTTCCCACCTTCCGCCCTCTCGTTTTCCTGCCACGTCCCGCTGGAGCTCGTCCGTATTCAAATATTCGGGTCGGGAATGCACGGGGAGGCGGACGAGAACCGAATTACCTGCTCTGAATTGGAGACCGGCGAAGGGGCGGGGGAGGATCGTTGGGAACTCGTTGTTACGGAACGAGGCGAGAAGAAAGTAGGACGCCTGGCGGAGAGAAGCCTTCCTTTTTTCATTTCTTTTCACGAGATGTAGTGTCATACGGTTAAAAATTTCATCGAGATACCAAGACCGATACGTTCGATAATTCAATTCAATGTACGAAACAAAGTTATATTCTCTTTTTAAAGTGAAATCAGATAGCAGTGCTTGAGATACGTATTATTGAGAGAAAATGTCTTTCTGGAAGAGTGTACATATAAAGGAAAAAAAGCTCTCTTTTTTTGAAATCTTCGAGCCGTAAATGATACGAGATTTTAATGGCGTACGCTCGAAGATTCTTTCTTTTTTTTTTTTTAAGGAAAATGTCGTGCGCCTTACGAGTGATAAGATTACGGAAGAAGATAAGTTGGCGGAGAGATAAAACGCTCTTTGTACATTGGACTTACAATTAAGAAGAATTTCAAGCAGCGCTGGGAGATCTTACCGAGATCTCGAGAAAAATACCGATAACGTTTTGCATTCTCAATATAATTAAAAATGTTACGTTAAAATAAGGCCTCCTCGTCTACCGCATCGCGGTATAATAATACGAGTCAGCAAATAGTATTCAATGTAATTAATATAATTAGCACATTACTTCTCGAACGTTATTATTCACCGGGTCGTAATAAAGCCGGTCGCTTTCTTAATGTCGTATGCACGTAATAGGGAAACATACGGGCCGCGCAACATCTTATAACTGCCGCGCCATTAACGGCGCCACGATCATTGTAATATACGTTTAGTTTAGTTTAGCACACGAGGGTGGTTGCGAGCCAGCGTGCGATCGACCCCTCGCGTGCCAGCCGAGGGTGCATAATTTATCGCCGCGTCCCGACCACCGTAATGCAATACGTTACACGCTCCGGCATGCATGTGGACTTCGCGTAGGTTATCGATGCTCCCTCAATGTCCGAGGGGCATAACTAACTACCTATAAATAGCACGATCATGTATCGGCATTCATTGCCCAACATCTCCCCATTTGGAGTGAAGCCTCCTACTCGGTAATATGGCAATAGAAAGCAATACAAGTATGTATTTTCGCACCTCTGCTCTTCTCTGTCTTCAATGTGAATGTAATTATTTTTAAAGAAGCGCCAATTGTGATCGAGGTTAATGTTATATCATAAGCACCTTACACTAAGTATCTTAATACTAGTAGATAATTTATTCTGGAATTACTTTATTATTATTAAAAATATTTCTCGCAATGAATTATTTACAGTGTTCTAAAGTGCTTGTAGCATTATTACTGAAATGGACGATTTTTATTTATTATTTCTACGGTTTTTAAGTGGTAACTTATTATTGAGAATTATTTTTATCTAAGTAAGCTTATGAAACATTTTTATTAAACGTAAAGAGAGAGTACTGATCTTAAAATTATCAAAAAATTGCTAGATTATAGAACAGTTGGCACGGGATAAAGACGTCTGATCTCGCGCGGGTAGGGAATACAGTTCCGAGGCATTGATTTAGAATAGAATTGGTTTTTATTGTGACTAGATTACAAACGGGGCCTTTTTTTACGGCGCTCAATATCGCCCAGTAGGAACGTTTACACGTAGCGAGTGAGGTGACAAACGGGACTGAAGAAGATTCTGCGTGACGTTACAAATCACTCACCGCAGGGACTGGGATATGTGATTACGACGAACATTTGTACGACATTGGGATCCATACAAAATAGCGGTCGTTTCTTACGCCTATCTTACATGACTATGCTTCGAGCTCTGTTGACGATCGGCCGCTCGCTGTTGACTTCCGAAGTCGTTCGATTCTCGCGTCGTGTGTGTGTGTGTGTGTGTGTGCCTGTGTATGTGTTTCGTCGTCGTTTCATCCCGTCAAAATCTCCCCGACGCTCCACCACACTCCCCCCGTTATGTGTAATAATTTATACAATTATCTCCGTGGCCTCGACGCGCGGCATAATTACTATACATACGTGATATCTTTTGGGTTTAACTTTGGTTTTGTTTTCTCATAACGCGCGCGGTCTATCAAATCATAAGCTACTTATAAAAATAGGACATTTTCGTTGAATATACGTTAACGCCTTCTCTAATTACACAATCAAGGGTATATACGTATAAGTTAAACATTGTCGTTGGAACGATAAGAGTACGAAGAGGAAGAGAATCGACGGACTTGAAAAATTCAATTGCACGCGCCGCGAGAGGTTACTGTGAATATTGTTTTAGTTAATTATTTCGACAATACTAATTTAGATTTATAACGTACGCCTAGTCGATAGGATGTTCCATACACTGTACAACGCACAATCCGCTTACTTACAGCCTATAATATTTTTATTCTGCTGAATGATCGTTATTATCGTCATTACAATGTAACAATTTTTTGGTATACAGTTGTACGCTCGGCGCAAAAAGAACCGGCGTTCTACTATACATATATCTACAGAATTAGTGAGTACGTAATCCGCGAGGGATCTTTATTTTAGCGTCGTCGTTCCTTCGGAAATTAATCCCCGCCCTATTATTTTACATTGTGTCGAAAAAGAAATTAGAAAGCATAATGCAGCGTACAACGATTTACATTTACGTCACATGATTCTTTTGAAGAAACACGCAATCTTTTCATTTCTCTCAGCGAAATAATACTATTTCGTTATTTTATCGCGTATAGTCAGCATCGCACTCGAATAGTGAACATATTTTCCAAATTAAAAGAGGTAAAGTTGGGGAGGGGGATTAAATATACTTTTCATCGCGGCGAAAGTTTAACATTTGTACTCCATTAACTTTTATCTGTCTCGAGGAATATATGCGAGTTCACCGAACTTACAATCGACCGCGCCCGATATGATCGATTACTCGCACAGTACATCATATTTACATCGTAATCAAATATTTTCAAAGGTAAATTCGGTCAATTCTTTCATCGTGAGAGACACTGGTTCTTTATCCTTTTTTTCTTCCTTTTAATTTTCGCGAAAATCCCGAAATCAAAGATTTAGAGTTGTCAGTGAAATTCAAAATTCGCGAAAAGTAAATATTTTCAATTTTGCGACAAAGTTTGCATCAACATGTATAATTTCAATTGGTTATTGATTAACGCATGACCTCGAACTTTTTATAAAGATTTATGAAGAAGTCATTTGACTATTAGTATTTTTGAAATTTATTACAACTGAATCATTTCTGCGACTCTCGGTGGAGATATAAATGTGATACTTCCGAGCTTAATTCGCTTAGATCAAACATTCGATGTTTAATGAAACGAAACGAGATATCACGATAAATTGGGAGGAATCGGGACAACGCGTGAGTAGTCGATAAAACTCTACTGGCCTCAATCGTCATCCCGCGGTAAAGACAGCGTCTGCGAACCGGACGCGATCGGCGGCGTTGTCCAGCAGTCGAACAACGACGGCCAGTAGCCGGTGGCGGTAGTCGCGTGTTGCCAGTAACCAGTCAATCCGGTACTGCTTCCAGTGGCCGTACCCGGTCCACCTACGCCGATGCCAACTCCCACGCCAATACCACCGGCGGTGGCGGCTACCACCTGTTCGGGATTCACCATGCTACTCGTCTCGATGACACTTCGCTCGTCCACTTCCATCTTTTGGTCCGCCGCGGGCCCGTCCTCATCGTACATGAGATAATGCGGGTGCGAAGTCGTCGACGATGGCGTCGACGATAGCGTCGGCGAGGCGGCGGACCTAGGCCTGGGTCACTCTTGCGACCTGAGCTGATTGTCGCTCGGCTGGCCTGACACCGTGGCTGCGGTCGCCCCAGCGGCGGACTGCGGCACCACTTGATTGCCGCCGCCGCCGCCGCCGCCGCCGCCGCCGCTGAGGGAGCTCCCAGAATTCGGATTCGTTACGCTGTGATGATGGGGGCTAGACGTAGCCCCCGCTTCGCCTCAGACCTGGGCCCTGGCGGTGGCGTTGGCGTGTGCCTCGGGACCACCCGGGGAATGAGGGTTCGCGCCGGCCGCTGTTGTCAACGCGTACTGACAGGCGCTCAGACCACCGCCGCCACCGCCGACGGAAGACGCTCTCGAGCTCACGGGACTTATACTTCCGGCTGTGGTGCCGCCTGTGGTGCCGCCCGCGCCGAAAGAACCGCCGCCGCCGCCACCGCCGTAACCGCTGCTATGCTGTTTCGCCTTCATTCGTAGGGAGGCGATGCTACTCGACGTCATTACCGTGCAGGACTCGGGCGACCGATGGTGAGGCCCGTAGACCGGCGGTCCATAAGGATGATGCGGCGCCGCCGGCGCCGCGTATGGACACGCCGCGCCAGACGCAGCGACCGGTGAGCTCGCGACACCAAGACCGGAGCCCATCCCCGGTAACATAGACGTGGCCGCTTGGCCGACCGAAACTGACATGCCGCCCACGTGGCTGCCCGCGACCGACGTCGCCGCGGCGTTAAAGGGATTCACTGGGCTGACCTGAGCGTGATGGTGATGATGCGACGCCGCAGGCACGACTGAGCCCAGGGTGTTCATCCAGGGAAAGCTCTTGCCGCTCAACGGCGATGGTACCTTCGCCGCCCAGTTGTTGTACGTGCTGTACGAGCTGTAGAGGGTGTCAGGATCCGGGAACGGTTGGGTGATGAAGCCGTTGAGGCTGGCTGTACTGAAGCCCGACTTGAAATCCGCCGCGGCCTGCGCGGCGGCGTTCATTGCGTTTCGCTCTTTCTTCCGCCATTTCGCCCGCCTGTTCTTGAACCAGACCTAGAAACAGAAAAACGGAACGTTGCGAGAAAAATGTCTCCATTCATTATAATATTGTAGAATATTGTTTGAACAATTTAAGAGATAAATGTCGATTATCTTTTCTCTTCGATATTTTATCTCTGTCTCTAGAATGAGCGTTGTAAACGGACGCTATGTTTTTTACGATATATAGGAAGACTTCTGTCTCCAGATTTTGTTTTCAACATCTATATGTACATCTAGCTCGTATATTGCGAACGAACGCGGAGGAGAAAATGGAGGGAAGGCACAACAATGCGTAGCGTTTCTCGCCAGATTTTGTGAACGTTCGTACGTCACGGGTTATTAGTTATGAACGCAACGAAGAGAGCAACCGGGTGGCGGTTTCGCTCCGTGGTAAACGGTAGACGGTGAGTCTCGAGACAAATAGCAAGAAAACCCCGGCGAGCTCCTCCATCCTGAAATATGACGGCGTTAATTCAAGACGGCCCTTCTTCCGCGCTCGATACCACCGGCGAACTTCGTCAGCCGTTTCCACCCTCCTCCCGTCTCTCTTCGCTCGCCCTTCAACCTACCTACCCACTCGGTGTCCTTCGACTGTGTCGTCTTCTCTTTCTTGACGACGCCCGCCGCCGTCCCTGCTCGCCCCCAACAATTATACGGGTGGTTGCGCTCAGATACACGTCGCTCTCGCGTAACTGTAAGGCAAGGGGCGGGAAAATGCGCGCGACATACGAAGGGTCGGTGGCGTAAGTATTCGACGAAGAGAGGGTCGACGAGTAGCTGGCGGGGGAGCAGAAAGGAGGGAAGGATAGTGAGGGTGAAGCAATGCTGAAGGAGGTCGGCGGAATACTCCGTAAGATGGATGGCCTTACGATCACGCCGTGGAAACGCTAAGAGGCGCGACGGGTCATTGAAAGTGGGGGCGGAAGACTAGCTAATGAAGAATAATGTCCCTTCCTCTCGACGATTATTCCTGGAACGTCGCAACGTAACGGCTAGCCCGAATTTACGAGTAATCTTCGTTGTAGAAACCGAATCGGAATAATCTTAACGGGGACGACTGATGGAATGATGGCGCGGAAGATAAATTGAATTTTAACATGAAAATCACGTGACTTTATGTATCGTATTTCTTTAAGGAGTTGTTATTCTCGTTATCATATTCTTATACTATTATATATTATATTTACCATTAATATTACTATCGATACGCTATTTTTTGTTAATTTTTAAATCGATATTAGAGTGGCTCACTTTCGAATTATCCTCGCGGAGGGTATGTACATGCAGGTGCGTATTTATTTTTTTTTTCCACATCGGTAAGCCGCACGAGGAAACATCATTGGATTTTACGAAGCGGCCCGGTAGCCGCGACAGCATGGGCGACGACGGTAAGCCAGGAGGGAGTAAATTCGATAGGACAGAATGGTACGGCGGGCGAAAGATGCCGCGACTCGAGAATCAATAAACTCTCTCCCGCGCAAAGGCGCACCGTGTACACACAAGATGCCGCGCCCATAAAGTTTAACAGCGTCGCGCGAAATCTCGACCGAGGCCATATCCGGAATGACCGGGAGAGTTTTAATGCTCGGGATTCATAAGCTCGCCGACGAACGTATACGGCTCGAGACCCCGAGCGGGAAACTATCGCTTGACCGACTGGATTCCAGTCTATATTGACCAAATGATCCTGCGAAATCGTGAGAGGAATCGCGTTTGTGACATAAATATACCAACAACGCGTGTCGCATTTCGATAATAATTTATGATATTAATTAATCGGTATATTACGTTAATCTCATTAATAGCTATTTCCAATCCAATTTGACGAATATCCACAAAATATTGGCGCTGCGAGTTACGATATGTAAAATCTGTTTCCACTCGTAGGGCCGCGCGCTTGCCGCAGTTGCGTGTTAATTTTTTCACATATGAGCTAAAAAGATTAGGCGTTATTAAAACGCGTCGGAGCGATCCTCAACGGCTGTTGAAAACATCGAAATATACATTTTCGAAGGTAGCCTGGTTGACGCGATAAATCGAATCCATTGTTTTCCGCTTGGCAACCGGCTCGGAGAACAATGGTCGCGTCACATCATTCGGGCAATAAAATCTCATCAAATCACGACCCCTCGCCACCGTGTAAGCCTCCATTCGCTCTCTTTCCTCCTCTCGCTTGCACGGGCGCGCGCGCGCGCGCGCGCGCTTTCGGCTCAATCTACGAAAGCTTATATAAATGTAATGAGACCGTGACCGGGGATGCCTCATCAATCACACCCCCTACGGCTCCCCCTCCCTGTTCTGTCCCGTTCCATCGTTGGCGTCGCTCTTCCCTATGGTCGTCTTCCGCGCCGCACATACGTCTACGTGCTACATAGACACCCTCGAACACCGCACCGGCCCGTCCGCGGTAATCCCGTGACTTAACATCGGGCTCCGGGCTCTCCGGGTAACCGCGATTTGTTCCATTGCGCTCAGAAGTTGCGCGCCACGCCGCGCCGTTAGTTCCTCGGTCAAGAGAGTCTTACAGCCGAGTCTTACCGGAGCCTGGCTCTTGAGTAAGGCCTATTTAAGCGAAACGCTTTTCAAACGATATCCTACCGGACTGGGGCATCTCGGGGAATTTTAGAGTATCAATTTTTACCGCTATTTATAAATATATTTACAATGAACTTGCAATGGATCAGATATTCAAAGCTTGAAATTACTGTTTGTTCATAAGATTAACTGGAAGTACTAATTTATATTTATTGTCCACTTTTCGACTAAGTTTGGCGAAATAATGTGTATTTTTATATAAAATATAAAATTTATATAAAATAAATCGCTACGCACTACGAAAAGAGCGATTTTGCTAAAGTATTAAAAAATTTAGCTAAATGCTTAGCAGAAAACTATTATGTTGAGTTATCAGAATAATTATAAAAGACGTTTAAGTATGATAATACAAGATTTAAACATTCTGGCAATCACACATAGTTTAAGTATCTTACGTAATTATTTTGATAATCTAAATTATTTCCAGATTTGTATCAAATTAATTTTTAGCAAGATAGCCTTTTTTCTATGTACTTTCCGCTTCTTTCGAATTTCACAAATATTTTTGTCAAATAGATTAGTAGTTTCGACATAGATTACTTTCATGTATATTTTAAAATGAAAATGGTGACGGATATCAGTTGCCAGAGTCGAAAGCAAATTGCCGCATTCGCAAAAAATCCATAACCCATAAATCTGTATTGATAAGCCTTACCGATGACTAGTTATGTTCAAATGAAAATTACGAAGATAGTCCAGAAAGTAAAGATTTGGCTGCAATAAATCTAAAACAAGTAATAATTAAAAAAATGTGTTGCTTATGTAACAAGACTTTACTTATTTTTTTGCATAATCTCCATTTAACTTCAAGTACTTATAACAATTAATTTTGATTTATTAGACAACTGAACGTTCTTTATTGTTTGAATAACTCTCGTATATTAAGAATCTGAAATATGTCCTAAAATGTAAGAAATTTTAAAGCGCCATCGCGACACATGCGTAAACATCAAAAATATAAATCTCTCGATTGCAGTTTCCTTACGTTTTTGTGCATCCTAGATTAACGATCTCGTTCATTTCGTGCGAAATGTTCGCGTGAATTCGTGCGAGTTCGCGTCTCTTACAAGATGAAGGAGGAAGGAGAGAGGAACCGAAGGACGAGCTAAAAGAGGAGGCTGTGGGAGGTGGTAGAAGGGAGAGAAACCTGACATTCGTAGGGTTGAGATGGTGATGGTGGTTGCGCCGGAGGGGAAACTCGAGGGGGAGTTTGAGGGAAGGTTAGTCGTGGGTGTAGAGAGACAGGGAGAGACGGAGAGAGTGAAAGAGAGACGCATGGACGAGGAAACGGAGGTGGAGGTGGAGGAGGATAATATTGATCCCCTCGTAGCCCCGCCCCTCCTCGCCCAGCCGACGCCATCATTATATTATCCACCATCCCTCCGACTCCGTTTCCCGACGTATCGCACACCTACGACCTCTCGAAACTCGCGAAACTATCCGGGCCGTGCACGCGCGTTGTCTTGCGTATCTCGAGAGGGACTTTCCAAAAAAGGGGAAAATCATGGAGGCTACCCTTACGCTCGCCGTTTTCGTTCCTCTTTCTTAACCTCCGCCACCCTTGTTTCGCCCCTGTGTTTTCCAACACCGTAAGGAAAGAGACAGAGAAAACGCCTCGAGGAGGAGCGTTGCCGTGGTGGCCGCGGTGAATTCGTAGCACGGTTTTCCCGAAAATCTTGCGAGGACCAGCGCGCGTGCGAAAGCGCCACTTCATTAAAAATAAATTCCGTGAAGAAGCCGACGGATATCCGAGGGCTTCGCGAGGATTTCACGCCGCAGACTCGCTTCCTCACTCCCTTTCGCTCTATCTCTCGTTCGTTGCTCCTTTTGCCTATCCATAATTCGACGCGCCTTTCTCATTTGTCTCGTAAACGTTACCTCGATGTTCCCCCATTTCTCTTTTCTACTTTCATTGTACTGTGAAGTTAGTTTTAACCCGCGCCTTTTATCTCTTTTTTTTTTTGTTCAGCAGTGCTTCATCACGGGAATTTTCGGATTTTCACATTATCGGCTTTAATAATTGGACACTTTTGTGAATAATGATTTCTGAATATTACCAAAGAACTTTGTAATTGTACAAAATGCACAGAATAAGTTGTATATACGGTATGTACATACTAGAATATCAAAAATATGCATTGGGAAATTAAGAATTAATAAATCTTGCTTTACCCTTTGATCAATGACGCACACTTAATATGTAATACATCATAAAATTTTTAATGCAATTTAACGCCAATTCCGAAAGTCGTCATTTCTTTAGCTTTTGTTTTCCAAAATTGATTATTACGTATCACGTATTGTATCGCATGCGTGATCATTGACGTTATCGAATATTCATTATTAACATTATTCGCATTAGCGACATTATTCAAATAGCCTTTATTTCATCATTATCTAACTTGGTTGTCACATTGCGCCGCGTCACGTCACAAAAATCATGATTGTTGTTACGAAAAGCGCAGGCAATTATTGCGCGGTGAACAAATAGGTACGACGACGTCGTCGGTAGTTACGCGCCGAAAACACGACGGCGGCGGCGCGACACCACTTCGTTAAAAGTAAATTCCGTGAAGTATACCGCCGGATATCCGGGGCTTCGCGGGGATTTGACGGTGGCGCGAAGGTGGAAACCTTTTGTCTGTCGGGAATAAGCGGTTCGCCACTCGTAACTTTGAACTACTCCTACATCTCTTTGCGAAAGCTCTCGCGACACCGTCCGCGATTTATAACAACATCCGCTTTCTCCCGCTCGTGCGCCGCCGCCGCCGCCGTCTCGCGGGAGCCGGAGGAAAAGTTCACGGCGCTAACTAATTTCTGTCGATATTCTTGAGCGCCCTGCCATTCACCCAGGCCCAATTAATCCTACTCACAGTTATGCGAAACAACGTCTCGGTAATTTTTAGGTGCCCCGTCTCGCGAGAAAATAAATACTTTGGGTATATGAAGGTGGCAGCTGCTCGCTTATGGCAGACTCCGCTTACCGCGGCCATCATGGCCGCCAGGATGAATTTTCTCCTTCTCCCTTTTCCTCTATCTCTCTCCTCTCTTCTCCGTCTCTTCTTTCGCTTCCTCCATACGGTATTTCTTTCTATTTCAGCTTTGATCCTCCTTTTTTTTCTCTTGTCCTGAGCAGATCTTTCCTTCTCTTTCTTTCTGCGGCTCCATATGTACCCACACACGTCCTCGCACGCGAAATACACTCTCCGTCTTCTGGTCGTTGCTCCCTCTCTTCGTCCTTTTCCTTACCTCTTCCCGTGCCCTCCGCACCACCCGGCCTCTGTCTCGGGTTCCAACAGTGGCGTCTCCATAAATCTCGCTATAACGCAGAGATGGATCAGTGAGAATGGCCACGTCCGACATAGGGGAAACGGGACACGGCTGCGTTTGTATCGTCGTTGCACATACGCTGCCGTGCATATACGTGGCCGCGGTGCGCACGCGTGTGTGCTCGAGAGTGGAACACGCAGCAAACACGGCAAACCATCGGCCATCAGGAGTGGATACGAATAAAATTCGTCACGTCTGCGACAACGAACCCCGTTTGCACGTATATCAACAACTTGGGTTCGGAATAGTCGATTTCCTCAGTCCGGAGAGGAAAGAAATTTTATGTTTGGATATACTAGATATTTCTTCTTTACGCCGATATATATTGATCGCTTCAATTCCGGCATATCGGTGCGGTAGGCGTTCCAAATCAAATCGAGAAATATTTGTATTACAATGCACTGTCACAGTAACTATGAGAAATAAGCGAAACAGTCTGAACAATTATTAAGATCGAAAAGTAGCTTACGACAGTTTCGGAGTTGAGAATGAAGAGAATCTACAAGTCACGTTGGAATTGTTGTGCAAAGTTCTTCTACTTGGACTACTTGTGTTTTAGCATTTGTATTTTATTTGTCTTTTGCAGTAGCCACGCAGATCGGAAGGATGCAGCCGACGGAACCGAGAAATCGTTCGTGTTAGAGCGTCGCGGAGGGCGGCGCTGAACGATACAAACGGCGTACGAACCGGCGCGCACGACGCGGAATGGGAAGCTGGGCTTTCTCTGTCTCTTTCTCTCTCTCGCACAGGGTGAGTAGTTTTATGGATTTTTTTATCGTTGTGCTGGTGGACCGTAACAGCTGCACAGCCGGTGGGATTCGGATATTCAATGTCGGCGTACCTGTATGGATATTAAATTAACACCCGTAAGCCGCGAGTATTAACAACTTTGCAAAAGATTATACGAGATTATGAGCTCAAGCGGAACACGTGATTTTTAATGCCGGCGTCCCCGTCCTACTAGCTCTCGAGGCTTCTCCATTTCTTTGTAATTTATAAATAGTTACGGCTCATTGCCCGCGTTCATCGCCGATTCGTTTCCAGTTAAATACACTTTTTCCTGTTCCCTCCTTTTTTTTAATTCGTTTAGCTGCATCGGCCTCTGTTAGGCCGTGATTCTTTCGTGATATCGGCGCAAGCTGTCTGTCTGAAAATTTATCGCGAAACGTATTAGGATCATGATTTATTTTTGTCTGGGTCTTTTTCATGAACTCAATGGAACGAATTGTCTCAACGGGAAGTATTAGATGCGTCAGTAAATGACAACTTTGAAGAGATAGATATTGTCATGTTCATTTTTTGAAATGTACATCAATATTAAATGCAAATAATATTTTATTTGCGTTATTACATATTTAGGTTTTCGCTAAATTTTTATATATTGATTAATATTTGAATTTTAAATCGTTAATTTTTTATTATAAGAAAAAGTTAGAGATGAAAAAAATTCTGAAAAAGATATTCACGTTATATTTTAATCGTTAACATGCAGTTGTTATATCTTATTTCCCTTTGAATAAATTTATATCTCGTACTTTTTACTTTGCTTCAACGTTTATGGACAACCAAGCGCAACGATTTTATTTTGCGACGTATGTACATATCTATTCGGACATCTTTTACAAATCAAGATCACTGACCGTTAAAACCTGGAAAGCATTTCTTATCGCGATAAATCATTGGCCGGAAGAGTGATTAATAGATTTCGAATCATTATCCGAAAATCTGTGCCGCCTCCGACTTTGACCCTGGTTATGCGATATATAAAAATATCACTGCGTAAGATAACCAGGAAAATTTGATGCACTTAAGACTTTAATATTGTTCCGGTTCATAAAATTTTGACGTACCAAATGATAAAATTTCTTTTATCACCAAATAATCAAATCTTTTATTACCAAATAAAACAAATTTCAATACTTTTATAAATGTATGCCTCAATAATTGTTATAATATTTAAAATTATTTATAAAATTAAGATTTGTTTATGATTAACGTAACTCGGTATAATACACTTTACTAAATTTGATTAAAAATGAATTAAAACTGAATTTTTGAACAATTTTAAAAGCTTCGGCATTTTGCGACAGAATTCCGAAACGCGATGCAACGTTCTGTATCAAAAATACAATACCCGATGGAAGATTAACTGCCGCCGGTTCGAATCCTGATTCGCCCGCGGAATACGCACGGTTCGCCCTTTGCCATTTTTCATCTCGTTCAACGTGATATTAACTTGAAAACGGCCACTCTCGGACATTACCGTAAAGCCGATCGTATCTCCGCTTCGATCTGCTCTAAAGCCGAAGCTGGGGAAACCGAAAGAAACCTTTTGCGGAATAAAAACTTACGACACCTAACATTAAATTGAATCTGAGCATCAATTTATCGTGTTAAACATATGTTTACCACCTACGAATAAACGCCAGATGCTTAGGTAGCCGACATGTTTAAACGTATTTATATTCAGTCTCTTCTTTAAACATACGGTCATATTTTAAATAGAGTCTTATAAATCCAGTGAACTCTAAAATGATTGCAAATCTAGATTATCTTATAAATTATATATATATGGATCTATTTTATCTTGCTATTTTGAATTTTTTATGAGTTACGTGCGTAAAATTTCTTTTTCATATAAAACTTTTATGAAATATATTCGATGTATCTATTAATTTATTATATACAAGTTTATTATGCGCGCGAAAGTACAACTGTCAAATCACACATGAGTATCATATCCATTTGTAATACTCTAACGAGTCTAACTGTACTAATAGTAACTCGTTATACGAGCATTACTGCTATTACATACTCATTCTACATCTACAAAAACTGCGATGCGCTCAGCTATACGACTATTTATTTTCCTTCATTAATCGTTGCTTCGCATCGAAAAAGCGCAAGACAACCGCTAGGCAGTACTTTTCGCGTTTACCAGAACTTACGAGCTGGCGATGCCATCAGAACGGGCAAGCCAGGCAGCCAGACAGCCAGCAGCTGCCATGGATTCGACGTTAAACCCGCGTAACCGTGGACCCGCGCGGGTCGAATCGGAAACGAGGCGAGAGGCGCGGTCGCGCGGCGCGTTTGCATACGATGCGTCGCGATGCAAATCGCGGCCCGCGTGATGCAAACGAGATACGGCGGGTGGGCGGGCGATGCATCGCGGTGAGGCCGAGTGTGTGTACCGGAATGCAGCCGAGCGTTGTGCGGCGAGGCTAAAGGTAATAATTGATATATAGCGATAGCATTGGCCGCTGACAGCCGCTAACCCGGCCGAATACGGATGACACTCGGTAATCCTCACTCTCATACCGGTTAGTGTCCACCTATATTCCGCGGCGTCCCATTTCCCATTCCCATGGTGTGTAAGCTTGACTCCTCTCTCTCTCGCTCTCATTCTCTCCTCCCCCCCCTCTCTCTCTCTCTCTCTCTCGATGGCTCTCGTTCGCGCAACCCCTTCGCCCTCTGGACCAGGCTGAGATATACAGACGCTGGATGTGTGTCGGTTGCGCCGCAATCAGGGGTCCGGGAGGGTGGATGATTGCGCGGCGGAGGGAGAGAGAAAGGGAACGGGAATTGGACGGAGAACAGAAAGAGAGCGAGCGAGAAGGGCAGACCTAGAGAATAGAGAAAGAAAGACAGAGCAGCACACTGCCACTGGAGGCTGGAGCACAGAGAGAGCGACTCTCGTGCACCAGCCAGAGCGCCGCCGCGAGGTGTGCGGTGCAACCATACTAATCCGCCGATGGATTTATGGTCTTAATCACCGGCGGATTATCTCGGACAGCCGCGCTCTGCTGCCACCGACCGAAACATACGCCTGCCTCTTTGCAGATAACTGTACCCGGCTTCGCTCGACCTCTCTTTCTCGTTGTTTCTCTCTCTTTCTCTCTCTCTCTCTCTCTCTCTCTCTCTTCATTCTCTTTTGTTCTGTTCCTCTCGTCGACTCTTCGGTACCTTTCTCTCCAATATGACGTTTTCAGATCTTTTATCCGGTACCAAGGGATTTCTACGACGTTACGTTACGCCTGAAAACCGACTAAGTTTTTTTAAAGATAGCGCGCGTCAGTTCATATTGTGCATGGAACAAAAATCTAGTAGAAACTACTTGAACACCAGAGTTGAAGATTTCTTTTCATTTGTGAATAATTCGTTAGGATTTTCTAAAAGATTTCTTCAGCCTCTCTGCTTTACTCAACAGAAGCTTCCGTAATGAAACTTGCATCGGCTTCTTCCGGAGTGCACGTTCCATTATTTTTCATCACGACAAACAGCACGAGTTAAACACCGGGCTAATGAGCGTCGTGTGGAAGGATGTCTTTCGCACTCGGGGTAAGCGCGCGCCACGGCAGATTTAAAATGAAGAATGCCCCCATAATGGCGTTACAGTTTGCGAACGAGCGACGGCTCGGGGATCTGCAGCGTTTTGGTACATGGCGTATAGCACCGTGGCGGGAACACCGTACCACGCTATGTGTGGTTCTATAAATCCACCAGGGCTTACTGGCGCAAAGCCTCCCCTGCGGCCTGCGCGCGGCACTCTCACCTCTTTCCCCATGTGACCTCCTATCTGCCCACTCTCTTCTACCCCCTGTGTCCCCCCGTTCCTGTGCCCCCTTGTTCACGCACACTTCTTCCGCACGCTTTTGCCGTCTTGCGATACCGACCACTCGTCGGAACGTCCCGATGAAACGCAAGCAGGCCACCGGGATTCCGAGGAGCATGTCTGGCCACTACTCGCTTGATCCGTTTCGAAGTCACTCGGGGCTTGGGCCGTTCGCGATCCGTCGTTTGTTCGCGAATCAAGTCGCGGAGACGCCGCGGCGAGAGGATTTATACAGCGCTTACGGATTTGCGAACTTTCTAACGGTCTAGTTTCTTCGACGTCGTTTCGTCGCGTTGAATGAAAAGCGTTTTCCTTTCACAACTTCGGAAAAGTCGTCAGGGAAAATATTACTCGAATTATTATCTTGTATTTGAGGTCGTTGTGATGAGACGCGTGACCGGTCTAGAATTTCTAGCCTACATTATGTGTAAAGTGTGATTTTTCTTCAATAATTTTAAGCCACCGTGCATAACACTATTGATATTAATTGCAAGTTTACATTTATATTTATCTCTAATTTGATTATATTTTTCGATCAATATAAATTTATATAAAATAATGCAGCAATAGAAACTACGTGAAAACGTTAAAAAATTTTTTTAATAGAAACTTTTATGAATTAAATGTTTAATAATGTCTAAAATATTTCGTCATTTTTGTCTTTATCTTGTAGAAATCGTTCGTATATTTTACTAATGCACAAGAGATATCATCCGTGGTCAGCACGTTGTTGCCTTTGTAATCGATACCTCGATGCTTCAATGCACCCATTGTGAGGGTCTGTTACTGCTTCATTCATCGTGAGTTTAAATTTTTCGGCTCGTCACGTCAATGTTACTGTTACATTTTTCGCTTTTCTGAGACGATTCTTAAGAAAACAATTCTCGAGCCGTTAATGTTTCACAATGTAGATACTTAACCTGAACCGGTCGAATTAGAATTGATTACATAAATTATTAGTGATATAAAATAATAATATAATAAATTGAAATCATTTGTATTAATTTCTGTTAAAATCTATCAATTATACAGATAGACATTTTAATTGTTTTTTAATTAATTTAAATGGTTTAAAACTAAATTACTCAGTAAATATGAAAATTTTGAAACAGTTTTCGCTTAGTCATGGCTCGAATTATCTTCTACGGAAATGCATTTCTAACAATGAGATATTTGTGATTCAAACTCGCGATAAAATTTAAATTGTTCAATGTAAATAGTGATATTGTAAATTCTCTTACCCTGACTCGAGCTTCCGTAAGATTCGTACAACAAGCTATCTCTTCTCTGGTTGACATATCTGGATACCGGTTCCTCATAAACGTCATCTCCAGATTCTGAAGCTGATGCTGCGTAAAGTGTGTCCTCTGTCGCCTTTGCCTTTTATTCTTTTTGCCATCCTTATCGTCAGTATCGTTGACTCCGACTCCAGGAGAAACAACGCCACCCGCGGCACCCAATTCGTGTTTCACTTCTGGTGGAGTTCGTACACCTGAAAAGTGTTAAGGTATCATATCTTCGACGAGACTAATATCATCTTAAATGTAGGAAACGTGTATTTTATACAATTCTTTTTCTAATAAATCATATAAATAGTTTCTAGAGGTGTTAAAATATATATAAAAGTTATCGAGACGTTGTTATACTTGCCAAAATAATGAAAATTAAGCCAGAAGTATTATGGTCCAACGTATTTAAAGAAGGTGCCGAAAAACAATGTGTGTACAAAGTGTTAATTAGAATAAAAAATACTAATAATATTGAAATAAACTAAAGTCACCATAATTTTTAAATTATGAATGATTAGTTACACCTACTGTGTGATTTCAAGTAAAAATTCATGTATTCAGGCGCATGACTGTATTTACATGCGTATCAATCTGTTATCTATTATTGATTTTCACAGCTCAGGTGATATTGATTGCACAGCTGATTTTGTCTTGTAGCTTCTTATGTAGGTGCTGTATACGTATAACAATCGATAGATGTTGATAAATTGATTATTTAAAAGAATATTTATTTATTGTAATATTACAAGCAATAATTATTCATTTCATAATACTTATTGTTAGATTTAAATGCCTGTGCTTTGAATTTTTAATTTAAATGTAATTTACCTATTTTTGTATTGAAAATATAATAGAATAATACATGAATAGCCAGATCACATGAATAATTCTAATAATGAAAAGCCTATCATATATACATTTATGTATATTGAACGTTTATTAATATTTAATTTGAAATACAAGGGACATATAAAATATTCAGCGTACATTTATTTTGTAAGCACGTTATATATTTTGCAACGATACATTGTTATTATTACTCGCTGGACTGTTTGTCGCTGTATAGAATTTAACGTTGCATACACACAGTTATCGCGTTACCATTCGTACTTCGAATCTCGAACTCCCGAAGGTAGAATTGCATGTGTCGCTCCATATGTTGTTTCATAATTTTCTGAAACGCGAACGCGTCTAGTACTGAACTGACGTTAACCACGATCATTGCCTACTTAATTATACGCTTATCGAATATTAGAGTACGCGATTTCAATTTCGTAATTAGGAGAGTAAAGTTGTTGTTATTTTGTACTTTTTAATTGTTAGTGGATTAGATCAATTCCGAGTTGATCGAGATATCAAAATATCAATGCGTATTAGTGAATCATGATTAAGCCTACATTTTAATATTGGATTAATTATTTAACTCTGCGTATTAATTCACCGTTTGTACATCGCTCATTTTTTAAAATTCTACGTCGCGCGTTGTTGAAAATTCGTTCGTTTCGCTTATTTACAAGACAGCGTGAGTGCTGAACGGATTTTAGCTTCGTGCGATAATACTTTTTTCGTATTAGCCTCCCATTGCAAGCGTAGTACGCGTTACGTGTGATTAATGTCAGGAGTGCCGTGCAAAGTGTCGCGCGATCATAATTAACTGTGTCTCGCGAGAGAGTGTTGTGTTACAGCGCAGTTACAATTCTGCTACTACGTATTGCGTACGGGTTAGCGATAAATTAGGTTTTATTTTAATTTGAGATAACGAATCTGCATGAATATTTTATCAGATCCGCACAAAGACATAGATAAATATACGTGAATGTATTAAGATATCTTTACAAAAATATAACGTTTAATAGAGCTATTACAGTAAGCGGTTTAAATCTGAAATATGCCATGAATTCGAGCACGCGCATTCTACGTGCTATTAAATTTAATCAATTTAAATCAACTTATTATAATTTCAATGTCATAGTGCCATATACTGGTAACGTCGATACATTTCTTTAAATCTTTTGAAATATGTTTACGTCAGAATGTATTTGGAAACGCAAAGTTTATCTAAAAAAAGACCGTATGCTTCAGGTTGTTTTTATAGATGACTGTGGTATAGATACTGTGATCCCAGTGTGTATTGTAAGGGTTGAAGTTTGATTTAATTTCGTTTGATTTCGAATAGGCCTACGTTTTTAGGAAAAGCCACTTTTTACACATTTAATTTATTGAACGAGGTAAAATTCGCTCACGGTTACCAGTTTCGCAGTTTGTCGCAAAAGTATGATGGACTCTAGAGTGAAGCACATGCGAGAACTGACGACTCTGCCGGTTAGAACCGTTATTAGAACGGACGAAGTGAGATCCGCGGCGGAGGTTTGTTGTTAACCGGGAACATAAGACTCCGGGAGATATTTCAATTTGCGGGGATTTGGGCCGCGGGTGAGAGTGTTCCAGCTAAGTGCCGAACAAACGTGCAAACAAACGTAAGCGACCTTTTCCGTTCCTCCTGCCACTCGCCGCTATCTACCATTCCGCGCATTCGTTTCAGAACTCCGTGTAAACGCGATAGAGAGAATGGCGTCCGAATGGCCTCTCCTCCCTCTCCCCCGAACTACATTTTGATTCGAGCAAATACCGTCCCTCCCGTTACTGAATCTAATGTCGAACTTTGATATACGTATGCCCGTGCATATGTGGATATATACTTCGTATTGTTTGTAAAAAAAGCACGTTAAAATTAGGTAACAACATTATTTTTACACGATTTAATAAAATAATGATAGTAATGATTAATCGATACGAAAGATAGAGTCATCTTTTAATACAACGGAATTAAACTGAAGAAGAGAGGAGCTTGTTTTTTTATTCATCATTTATATTGTTTTTTGCAAAGCCGAAACGTACCTTTTCGAATATCCGGCCTGTGAGTGGCATTCGTACGATTCCTTTGCTGGCCAGTGGAGTATCCACCGGAGGGTGTCGTGGGGGTCGCCCCCGGTGTACTAGGATTGCTACCACCGGGAGTGTGAGCGCCATGACTCGCGTCGAGCCTCGCGAGGCCCCCGTTGGTTTCGTCCCCGAAGTCACTCTGCGCCCAGACTGCAAAACACATCACACCCTCTTGCAACGTCGTCTAGCAACACGGTAATCCTTACTTATTCTAGGCAGTAGTAGTCGTGCACGTTAATTGGAGGGTTCCTTTTCGCATTCCGCTAAGTCATTCGCAATATCTCGGCGTACTGCCACTTCAGATTTAATCAAGACAAATAAGTTCAGTTAATAATTGGACCGTTGATATTATGAATGTCACTGTTAACTATAATCTAATATCGAATAATCCATAATTGAAAAACTGATTATTTTTCTAATGGATGAAAAATGAATTTTATTCCCGAGGACCCTTTTAATTGCGTTTAATTGTGAAATAGCCACTTTAGATTGCATATTTCTCACAATATGGCAATACATATGTCGCATGAATGGGTCGATTAATAATCGGGTGTTACCTCGCCCACCCAAATAAAAGTTATGTCTCGCTATGGCGAGCCGCCCCTCAATCAACGGCTATTTATCTACCGACAAAGTAGACGCGATAAAAAGACAAAGACATATTCTCCGCCGCGCCTTTCCACGCTTTGCCGTCGATGTGTGCGTGCGTGCATGCGAAGCCCGTGCGGGGCGGGCTGAGAAGTTAATCGGCTCAGTCGTTTAGTTTCGCTCCGTTTAGTTATATTTGGTTTCCAAGGGAGCAAAGAGGAGGGACTTGGTTCACAATTAGTCGGCGCATAACTCGGGCTGATTTAGTGCCGCGGTGCCTACTACGAATCATGAAGACGCGTGTGTCATTTTACCTCGATACCGCCAAGTGTGTGCGCGCCGCACACGTGTTCGTACGAAATAAAAGAGACTTCTTGTGCGATATTTTCAATGGCGGAGGTCTTAGTATTCTTGAACTGAAGCTTTCGAATTGATTTTTTTTGTGTGTGAAAAGGCGAGACCCTCTGGTGCAGAGACGAATAATTTTTTCACAAAAATATATTTATTTAAATCAAAATAGTTTTTAATTTAATAGAGAAATTTTGACATTTTTATTTACCAATTTCTGGTACAATTTCTAATATTATTTTACGATCAATAAAACATATTGCGCCTTTTAAATATTATGCAAAATTCGTTTGATATTATTTTATTTCGGTTTGTCTTCTTCTATTTTAAAATAACTAAATAGTTTGAAACGAGAAAGGATTATTTTGATTATTAATAACGAAAGCGATTCAGATAAGAAAGAAAAATGAAATGGTTCGTAGAAAGTTCGGTAAAGTTTTCACTCGCGCCTATTTCAAGCAAAGTTATGACATTTCGGTAGAGAACTCGGTTAGTACAGTTTATCACGGCACCGTTTCAGCGTGCGTGTGCATGACTGCATGCGTAAAATTTTTTTGGCAACGGAAGACATACTTGTCAACGTGTATGATATTTTAGCAGGCGTATACATTCTGTAGTATTAATTTACGTGTTCGCGAGTTATAAACGTGCGGCGTAATTGAGGAAATCGTCAAAACTGTTGACAGACGTGTGCCAAACACTTGACGGTACTCAAATGCTTTCTCCATTGCTTGATACCTTCTTGTTAACATTTTGATTGTCAAGCTGATTTTGACTTGGAATTAGGAAGGCGCAATTGTTTCTATATATAAAATATCCACAGTTAAATTACAAAATAAATTTACAAAATTACTCGTAAAGAAAAAATAGAACTATATATATTATTCATATTATAAAATATTTTATAATGTAATTTTAAATGGAATAACTAAGACTTAACTATTGAAACAAACACACACATATATATACTGTGTGTGTGTATGTGTGTATGTGTGTAAACAGAAAAAGGAAAAGTGTGAAATGAATAATTCTTATATTTAATAAATTTAGTATTTTATTTTAATATACATATAATAATAATATTTTATTATTCTTTAACGTTTTTATTAAAAATTAAATATAAAAATGATTCTTAACCGAATAAATACAATTGTCGTATACAAGCAAGGAGCGGAGATTTCCTTACGGAAATTCATACGTTCAGGTATGATATTGCGGTCAAAGTGTTAGGACACAGAAAGAACTTTAACATTCGATAATGGAAATTGCTTTGCGATTTTCGATTTCTCAATTGCAACATGCAAATATGCATGTTGGCATAACTTTATATATATATATTAAAAATCGAGTGCGAATACCGTTCCCAAAGACCGGCAGATTCCTCTCGGGGCACTCTGTATTTATAGCTCACCTATAAATTCGCAGAGAGGTACCTACCATGGGGGAAACGTGGTGAAAATCGCTGTGCCACCGCGGGAAATTGATATTGACGAATATCGCGACTTCGCGTCGTATAAATCAATCTCTCCTGGACGCTGTCGCGCGATCATGCGTGCGAATACTCGTCACGCGTTTGTCACAGTTGCGTCGTGTATATTTATACAATTACTCTTATTTATTGCTTTGGTAGCAGAAATTGAAACCGACATAATTCCAGTAAGTTCGAATTTCGATTCTATGGATGGTGCGGAGAAGGGAGAGAGAGAAAGGGGAGGAAGGGGGGAGGAGAGAAATGATTTGTGTATTTAACTGTGATAATAATTCTCGCGTAAAGTGCATGTTTGAAATATATTTACAAATTAATCTAAATCCATAATGAATAATAATACAAATTGTTAAGTCTTAACATTTTTATATATGTATAATTTATGTTTTGCGTTTTACACACAAGCAGTTTATATTTAACACATATTTTGCAATTTTTTCTTTCTTTTTCAAAGTAAAAGAAATATATATTAGTTGTAACATTTACATTTTTTAAAATAAACAATCATACAAATACTTTCTAGATATGCTAAAATATATGTAAGTCATTGAAAAATTTTTTATACTTGTAAAAATGATGGAAAAAAAAATTAACAAGTGATTCAACATGTGTGGGAAAAGTGCTAAAAAATGAAATAAATGTTAAAGTTTAATCGCAAATTAAATACCAATCTTAATTCCGCTTTTATCAAACATGTTTACTCACGAGCATTATAATATAAATATATAAATGCGGCTTGCGAAGTTTTGCGACTCGTCTGCCAGAATTCATGATTAACTCGCTGACGAAATGCGAGAGCGGATGAACCGTGTCGACAACGGGATTATGTAAGACGCAAAGTGTGGTGCGATTTCGAAGTATAGCTGGGCCATGTTGTGCCGTGCATCGCGGAAATGCTGGTGTCTCTTGAAATTTATCCCCCAAGTTACGCGTAGCTCAACGGACTGAATTCATCCGGGAAACGATCGAGGAATGCTTTGGGGTGTAGATTTCGCTAAGCAGTCTTTAATCTTTAGATCGCAAACAGATCGGTTATTTAGATCACGTGTGACTTGCAAAACACGTAAAAGCGTTTTCCTATGAATCGGCGTACGCAAATAACATCGTGTTCGAGACAGTCTGTTTAAATGAGCAATTTGTTTGGTGTCCGAAGAAAGACAAAAGTAATATGCTGATAAGTTAACAAATAATGATTACGGCTAATCCGCTAAAAGAAGCATTAATTTCTGAAAAATAAATGATCGAATATGGTAATACAACGTAAATTAAAATGTTTATATTATCTTTTACCCTTTTTAAAGTTAAAACACGCGAGAATCCTTTCAGTTTTAGGATCATCGTTTGTTTACTACGAAGGTATTTAAATGTTAACTGAGGGATATGCCCGTCTTCCTCGTTTCGATAAAGATAATGTATACCGACAGAATCTCCTACACGCCGCTGCTTGTATATTATTTCAAGATTAGAGTTAATCACTTAATCTACACGGTGATCTGACTAACACTACTCGAGCGACCTACTCACCGAGTAAAATTTATAGACTGTCATTTCTCACGCTTCAATATGTTGCAAACAGATGCATAAGGTTTTGTATCTCTCACCGCCGAATTTTTATTGCACCCCCACTCTCTCTTCGATGAAGCGCGGTATTTTACCACCACAATTAATCGCACAAATACTCTATATTTAAAATATGTTATGTTTGAATTTGAATAGGCGATCATTTCGTTAAATAAAAGTTTAAAAGTTCCAAAGCTAATTGAATAGTTGAGCGTAAAATCGTGTCGGCAGTACTTGAATTTGCCGCGACGATACCGCGCGAGGAGGGGTTGCGAATATTTTTACGTGCGCGATGATAATAAATAAACAGCGTGCGGGACGTGGCGCAATGATTTTCCAGAGTGTCGTTCGTGGATACACTTTCCTCGTGTCTAGCGCGCACGTTTCCCACGAGATCCCCTGCGGAGTTCTCGGAGGCTTAAGATGTCGTATCGTTTGACGGCTGTGTGCTTGTCCGCCGGCGGCCACCATGGATTCGTGGCGGAGTTACCGCGAGGATACGAGAGAGGATCCCGAGAGGGCGGAATGTGGCCTCGACACTCTTCACCCCGCCCTGTCAAACACGTTCGACACTCCGATCCCGTTCTCGCGCGCTCGAGCATTTCGTTTCTCGAAGAGAGAGAGAGAGAGAGAGAGAGAGATCATATATTGATCCCTCGACCTGAAAACGTCGAAACAATATGGACCTTTCTTCCCGTCGACGCAGACGAAGGTTGGTTTCATACGTCGGACATCTGTCCGAAATATACGGCGCGAGACGTAACATGAATATTAATAAAAGTCGCCAAATGGACGAGATTAGACGAATGCGAGCGTGAGATAACGAGAACGATTAAATCGCATTGTTCACGAAATAAGAGTCGATTTCCGGAAATGAGAGAAAACAAGAGAGAGAAAGAGAGAAAGAGACACCCGCGGCGCCACGACGGATTCTCTTACACCAAGTGTCGCGTTGCGTCGGTTCGCACGTGTTTTCACACTGAATAAGAGAAGAGGTCGAAACTCGGCCCATGAAAGCGTGTGTGGATGACAGGGGGAGAAAGGAGCCGCAATGTACGGTCGAGCGGACGGGATAAAGAAAAGCGAGAGTTAGGACGTCGAACGAAGGGAGGAGGGAACAGGGATGAGAGAGAGAGAGAGAGAGAAAGAGAGAGAGACAGGTTGTAACTCACAAATTTATTACTTTTCCCCGCGCTTCGAGTTATTTTATGCCAAAGACAAACCGGGTCCTCTTCCCTCCGTCCTCATGCGAGAGCGAGGGGGGAGACGACGACGGGAACGAATATCTCAACTGCCTCGTCGCGCGCGTTTTTACGCCCGCGGGATATATTAGTGGACCGCTAATCCGCACGGATTTTACGGGACGGCTGTGCACGCGAGGACGCTGTCGTCTTCGTCGTCGTCGTCGTCGTTGTTGTCGTTGGCGACGAGCGACAGCGACGATTGCAACGGCGAAGTCGCGCGCACAGTTTTCATCCCGTTCCATTTAGCCCCATCGACTCTCTCTCGTCCCGATCCCATGACCTCGGCCATGCCCGAGTTTGCGCTCGGGCTAAGTCGACTTACGCCCTTTCGTCGATATCGCGATGTTACAGTGAACTCTCTGTCGGACGACGTCGTGCTATCGAGACCCCCGGAATAACCGGGGGAGTTTCAGAAAATTCGCATAAAAATCGCGGCAATAGCACCTAAAACGGTCTCTATATACAGCTGGTGATATATAATATATAGACTAGGGACTAATGTGAAGTAATTTACTCTAATACTGCAATACAAAGATAAATAACTAGCTGAATTAATTATTGACAAACACACACGCGAGCAAAATTCTGTTGTAATAACGATAGTGAAAATATTATGTATTTTATTTTAAGCGTGGTTACTATAATATCGAAAATTAATATTTGTCTGTAATACGCGAGTGAATAATGCAATTTCGTTAATTTTTCGATACCCCGCGCGAGTATAATCCGGGCCGTGATAACTGTACGCACCGTTAAGCCGTGGAAACTATAAAAGCCGCGGATTATGATTTAGGCCATTGTAGTCCGATCTCCGATACAAAATTAACAGTGCGCCGTTATTTCGAACGCTGCTGCTTTCATCACCCGTAGTAAGTTTTACTCGCGGCGCAGCAATAAAGCTCGCATCAATATACGCGGCATCGATCAAGAGATATTTGGCGAATTGACATTCCGGTGCCATTAATTTATTGCCGTAATCAAACGGAAATATCTCCATATCTCTGGAATGAAATATGTTATCCGTTTCGACTACGGTGCATACATATGAATGACAGTTTCTGTATTATAGCATATGTAAATAACTATGAAGAGTACTTTTTCGTAAAGAATTCAGATATTAACGGATTATTTACACAATATTCATTTATGTAAACAATATTATGTATATATTAATGCAAATTGTACTTTGTATAAATAGAGCATGCAGATGGGACTATTAATTCTCCGTTTACAATCTGGGTTTTTTTGGCACAATTAAAATTTTACTCTCAAATTTCAATTTTTATTAAACAAATATTTTACTATTTGACTAAAAAAATTCTTTTTTAATGTAAAAAGATGTTAAAATTGTAGACAGAGATAGAGATAAAAATATGATTACAAATAAAGAGTTAATATATGTTTTCTCAAAGACTTGGACTATTTTACGTTCGGTTGGATAGCCAATGAGAAGGTGAGCATGAATACGTGACACATGGGATAAAAATTGTGCGTGTTTAGTGGACCATGGCGCGACATAATTCGACGAAAAAGGGGATTATGAGGGTTGGCGAAATATATGTATCGCGCAGCTGCGAAGTGCTTGAAAAGTCACATGAAATAGCTCAGTCATCGAAATTCGCTTATGCTATTATACTTCCATTAGGTCCGGCAATGCTCTACTAAAGTTAATAATCTAATATCTCCCCTCTCCATACAACAAATCGATCAAGCATAGAAACTGAATATCCTCTTTGCATTAAATTAACCTCTTCTATTTGGAATTGATGATTTTTCTCTTGATTATTTTCTTTATTTAACCCGTCACATTTTTATTCCTCTGACAAGACAAGGCGCAAGTCTTTTTTCCTTGACGAACGCGCGTTTTCCTCGATTCTGAGAAAACCAAAATGTGTCACGTATAAGGGATAGCGTTTCTCGAATGACGGACGAGCGCAGCCGTGAGTCCAATAATTACTAAAGCGTGCGATCCCCGTAACGAGAGGAACGTCGGGGTTACGTCAGGGGTTGAGGTACGACGGCATGGTGAGAGCACCTGCGGGCCCAGCAGCAGCCTGCTCGGGCGAGAGAAAGTCCTAGTCCGCCGCGCTAGGTCTCCGCCCCTAATCTCCTAATCCTTGGCTTCCTTAGGAAGTCGTTTATTAGTCAACCGCAACCGGGCGCTATGCGTCACCGGGGCAAAGTATTTTGTATCCGGAGTCTTAAAATCACTTTGCCTATAAATACATAACGACACTCGTGCGCCGTGTCACGCCGATGGGTCTCGTTAGTGGAGTCAACTACGTTGGAAGACATAGATATAAATGCAAACGGAGATTTTAATTGATATATTAATCCTTTAACATATTTTCCTTAATACAAATATTAAAACTTTAATATTCAATTTTCTAATATCAACTAGCATCAAAGGTGCTTTTACAATTTTTGATAATGTTAGCGATTCGTCATGTGTGTGTGTGTGTGAAATTACCTAATTGTGTGTAAAGTGCTCGAGAGAGATTATCCTAGAGTGTTTTGTCCTACGTGGAGATCTATTCGCTCGCGATAGAGAGAATCACAAGAGCCGTACAGCCGATTAGTTTGTTTGTCTGACACAGAAACGTCGGGAGCAATTCTGCGGATGGGGTTCGTTATCGCTTGTCAAGCAATTTGTTTAGTTTCATCTTGACGTGCGGGGAAAGCACATGGAACCGGTGAGTAATTTGAGCACAAGTAGCTCCTTTAGGGGCGTGTCGGGGATATTTCGAAAAATTTTACAGAACGAAAGGCGGGTGCAGACTGCCTGGCGCTTTCCGAAAACTCGGGTGTCAGAATTTGAGAACGGACGATCGAGAATGATCATCCTATTACAATGAGAAATTATAAACCCGACGTAACATGGCAACACATTTTTTTCTATATAAGAATCTCGAGAAGTCGCGAATCATTTTTAAGAAACTTTCTTTAAAGACAATTTATTCAACCGTTACAAGTTTGATCGCAATTCAGATAAAGTTATACAGCATTAGAAATGTACGTAAGGTAAAAGCGAAAAGACAAAAATGAATTGCAGCAAAAAATATTTTAAAAGATATTAAAGATATTAAAATTTATTTATTAGAAATAATAATACAAATTAAATTTTGATTTATTTATATAACTTTCAATTACAACGATAGCACCTGTTATAATAATCGTGACATTTGTTAACATTCTGGTCACCGCTCAGTTCCCACACATAGGCACGCACAGGAATTTTGTCGGCGAGACAACCCTCGGGAATCAGCCTACCCTAGCCGACGGCGGTTGGAACCCACTGAGTACACAAAACCTCGTTGTTGAGGTAGACAGGGACCTGCCTTACCGCAGCAGCTGAGATAATGGGAAGGAAATCAGTTCATTTCTATGTTGATCCCACCAGTTCGTTCCCCGGCGCTTAAAGGATCGTCATGATTGGCTGGCTGATCGAGAAAATCGAACCGGAACATCGGCGCGGTTCATGGAAAGACCCGATCGTGCCAGCCGATCGTAAACGATTTAAAGAAGCATTCGCGTAGAATATAAAAAAAGTACATTTGCTAATTGTACCATTACGTGATTCAAAAATTGGCGTTCATTTTTGGTTTGATTATTCGTAAAATTTTTTTCTAAATTTACGTAGTCCGCGTGGTTCAAAGTAACATTTACAAGTAAATGGCCATCCGTTCATAGGTGTAATGCAATGTTTAACCGTTACCCCTAGTCTACAATAAAAGATTTAAGCTTTAAGCCATAAGAAACTGATCAATCATAATAGTTTATTTATAAAAATACTCAATTGTAATTGGTCAATTTCTTACGACTTAAAGCTTAAATCATAATTGTAGACAAGGCCTTATTGCTATTGAGGGGCGCAAATGTGTTTCGACAAAACAGTTTCAAGAAACGTGATAGCTCGTCCTTTGCAGGGACGTGTTTGCGCGCGCTCAGAAATTCAAAGTTTCGTTTGAGATTGCCGCACGGCAAAGCTTATCTCGCAGGAATCGCGATTTGCGGGAGTCGCGGTTCAATTTCGCGTCTAAACGCCCATAAGTTTGCGGCGAGGAGAGACTTTTGCGGGCACATTCCCCGGGGAGGCTAGAGGCTAGCCGAGCAATTTGTCAACACCATTAGTCCGGGGAGGAGGGACGGGGGGGGGTTGCACTAAGGGGTGGATTTCGACGCATCTGCTAGCTCGATCGCAAGGCCGCGCGATAATAAAGGGGTAGTTAATGACTAACGGGGGCTGCGCAGATCGCAGCCTACCGTATGCCGCCCTGTTGACAAAATATTGAGCCTTCCGTCGGTCGTGCCGGGGATAACAGATTTTCAACGGCGATTCTTCTCGCCGAATTTTCGCTCGCAATCTCGATCCGATCGCCCGATCGGGCGCCGCTATTTCCGCATCATCATTTTCATTAGAGGGCGATGTTGCTTTTATCGCGGTCGACGCTGGCATTAATTTCCATCGACGTGCCGATATTAATAGAGCTCGCGTAATCCCGCCACGATATTAATGACAATAATATGTGGGGTAGCGTTCACGATAGAAATTTTAATTCGCCCGCGACCGTTTCGAATTTATCAATGTCCTACCTGTTGACCGGTCAAGCGCGACGGCAAATAATGCGAAAGTGAGCCAGTTCGAGTAATGAAATGGCAGTTAAATGAAAAATCATTAAGAATGCATAATGCTTAGGAAAACCAAGCGACAATGTGAGTAATTTTTCTAAAACTCATAAAATTGAACGCAAATCTGAGTACAACGAAGTCTTACCTCCTCTACGGATACATGAGCAGAAACAAATAGATTTGCTATAATTTATTCTCGTGGAATCCATTTATATTTATACATAGACACGAATACGATTTATTGTCAGGAAAACGAACAGGGAAAATTCGATACGCTCACGAGAAAAATGAAGCCCTTCTTAGAGTATCCGCGATCCTAAATGGTGGTAGAAGCCGCTGGCGCGAGTCTAGAACTGGAACCGAAATGGGGATAGGTAGGATGCCATTGGAATAAGATCGGGTTTAGCCGCAGTGTCGGGTTCGAGCCCCGGATAAGTCTACCTTATCCCGATAAGCCGGTGAGTTAATGAATCACAAAACAGGTGGTGGCGCTGCCACGGGAGAGGATCGTCTTCGTCGTCTTCGACGATCGCCGTACGTGCGACTGAATTCGCCCGAATGACACTACATTACAATGAATGACTAGCGTTATGAAACTCGACTTCGACTCTGTCCGTTTCGATGAACGTTTGCGACTGAGGTTTCGCAGTATGAAGATGTTTTCACTTCTATGTAATTTGTTTGTATTTATTTGGATCTTAAGTTGAATATTTAAAAAATTTATAAAAGAGGAGCGGATAAAAAATGGTACTTGAGAAGAAATCTGAAATAAATATATTCAATGAAAATATTTATATTGGCCCATGAAGAGTAGCAAATTTAATAAAGAATAACTGTATAACAATAACTGAATTAGAACCGGTGAAAATGTCAAGCGTAAAGATAGTGTCATTGAGTTTAATAAGGAATTTTCAAGTCATTTATTTCTAATAAAAATAGGTGGGCATCATGCACTTTCAAGTTTTTAAATTTTCGGTGACGGCGTATTACCGCTCCACCATCCAATGGGCCTGAAGTTTATTTTATCTTTGCTGCTCGTATCGCGGATATGATGGAATAACACAACGAGAGCGGTGCTTGCTTATCAAACCTATTCGTACTAAAATTTTATCTGTACTCGTCTGGCACTTGACAAGAATCAACGTCGTTTCATCAAACAAGTCTCTTCTGATATTACGATTGAAAAGAAAAAAAAGTGCTTCAAACGAGTTCGTCTCTACGCACTAATAATATTTGTAGTGAGACTAAGACACTCAGCTAAGATTATATGTGTTTCTATTTTAGTGCTATGAATCTTTCCTAAGAAAAGTATCAAGTTCTCCTAAGAGAAGTATAAATTAATTTTTAAATAAAAATGAACGAAATTATATTGTCAGAATACATTTTAGTTGCTTTCATCTTGAATCCCAATTTTGGGGACTCAATTTTGCGAAATTCTTTTACAAAATGGAGTCTTCTTGTTTCAGAACAAGAGATCTCAGAATGCTGCGTTTTTTATTCTATTTTGTGTGATTCTTTACTTATGAAAAATACAGGAATATCTCATCACGTTCATCTATTAGTGAGATGACAATTTTATTAGTGTACAATTACGAATCGAATGCTCGGTTTCATGAGCGTAAAATATTAAGGAATAATTGCCACATTCTAGCGGCAAATGTTGTTTGTTGTAGCTACATTTTAATAAATTGTACTTCGACAGCAATGATATAGTTATCTCTATATTAAAGACATATATTAGCTGCCACTATTTTTAGCTTGGGTCCTTTCTCTGCGTGTAAACAACTCGCGGAAATCCGTTTATTAATTTTACTTTTTAATTTGCTGAATGGTTATATACTTATTTATCAAACGAGTATCACACAACATTGTTTGAGAGATTTGTTTGTGTGTATGATAATATGACAGATTATGATTGGTTAGCAGTCGATTACAATGGAAATAACATTTATTTAGTTTCAATGTTTCCTCCTGCAAAAGTGGGAGCGTTTCGCAGGAGCACGCATTCTGATTTACAGATCGTTCGATAAGAGCGTAACGGGGGAAATGTAATATATTAAATTTTGTCTTCTTATCGAGGTTTATCGGCAACGAGGTGATTGAATATTTCAGATCGTGCGTCATGTAGATTCGTCGCGTTGAATCACGTCGAGCGTCCCGTTTTTCTCGCCGAATTACTCCGTCAATTCTGACGCTTAATTGTTTGCTAAAGTGTTTGTTTGTGACGGCGAATAAAGAGACTCCCTACTTTTGCACAACGTCACACTTATCAATCTTATTTTGCAAATGATACGAGGTTTTCGGCGAAGATGTGTACGATAATGTAGCTCTCACGCGGCACAGAATCAGGAAAAACGTCGGCTACTTATCGCATGAATAAATGAGAATCGATAGCATCATCAACAATAAAATTAAGCGCTACGACAAGTCGACTACAAGTGATTACATCGCGATAATGTGCGACGCGGCGGCAGTGGATAATTACCGAACTCATATTTGCGAAGCCACTTTACCGCGACGTTATCGTACCTAATCTTTTCATGTCTTTTCATTAATCTTATAGAATGCAATTCGATTTATTGCATTTCGTGCATCTTATAGGGCGATATTTCGATTAGTTACATTGAACCTTAAATATTGAATCTTAAAATAATATTTATGCAGAACGAAAAACTGACGAGACGAGCGGATAGTGTACCGGATAGCGCCTGAAGGTCCCAGATTCGATTCCGGCCAAAATCAAATTGTTATACGCTCGTTTTTCCTTTCGATGGAATGGTAGACCATCAAGAATATTCTATGCTCACAGATCTCTCTATCTTAGCCGTCGGAGCCGGTGTTACTATACTATAGATCCCGTATGTGTATATACAGTCTATCTATCTCGTGTACATCATAGATATACGTAAGAAAAAAAACCAGACTTTAAGCCTATTACACACAGAGGAAAAAGAAGAAGAAAAATTAACGTAATTAGGGTTGCAAAAATAGATGAAAAGCAATTTTGGAAACAATTATTCAATCATGATTTAAATAAACTAATGGTACTTTCTAACTTCAAAAATTATACTAATTATTTTTATTTTTGAGCACTTTTGTGCATAGGTGTATCAAAATAGATTTGTCACTTTACGAGAGAGTAACATTAACATCATTATTTTTGTACAAGCTTACAAAGCTTACTTGATTCTGTAATATTATTTACTTGTAAATTACTTGTAAATTTTGCTTAACAACGATGAAACCTTTAAGAATGAAAAAATTATGCAATAATATCTGTAGCAATAAAAACATAAATTAGCTTTTTCTCGTAAAAATCCGAGATGCACGTGTTTGTCGATGAAACTAGATGAAACATGAACGATACATGGTAAATAAATTTGGGATAATGATCACTTTAAACTCGTCACAATTAAGGTCCAATGGTCGCGAGTGCCGAGAGTCTTTAGTATTGTGAACGACTCACCACGTTTAAGTTTCTCCAGCGGCTCGTGGTGCAGCTGGTGGCTGGAGTTGTGCAGCATCGAGGTGTCGTGGTGCGAATTACCGTGGAGATCGTGATGGTGCATCGCGCCCTGAAGGTGGTCGCCGTGTAGGCTGGTCATCGCGGCGGACGTGTGCTGATGATGCTGCACCGAGAGGCTGCTCGTCGGCCCGATCACGAGGTCCTGCAGACACAAATCCGCATTGCCGCCGCCGCCGCCGCCTCCGCCGCCACCGCCGCCGCCCGCGGAGAGTTCGAGGCTCCCCCCGGCCCCGCCGCCCCGCTCCATACTGTAGAAGGTTAACGTCGTGTTGACTGTTCCTTACGACTCGGTGACACGATCAACCTGGCCCGCGAGAGGCCGCGAATCAGCGCGATCACGTTGGTCTGCCCGCCGCTTCCCTTCTAAGGACACATTCAAGCGTCCTCCTCGTTTCGCAGGTTGGACAACGTTAACAAGAATCCGCGTGACAGTTATTCAGAGGCGATTGCCAGTTGAAAACATTAAACGATTTGCCTCTTTCGTGAATACTCGTCGAGAGTTTAAATGTACCGAGTACCGTCCAAGTTTTTATCAGTCGAGAGTACGATAATGCGCGACGATTGTCGATGCAGTCGGTAGCGGGTTGATGGATTCTTTCGACATAGATTTCTAAGGAGACTATGCTGTGCTGATTTTTCCAGAGACGGTTTACAGCGCGTTTGCCGTACCGTCGGCACTCACCTGCTGATATCTCGATTCTCTTTAGCGTCGGCGATGAGATAAGCGCGTACGTGCGACATTTCGCGCTGCTGGCGTCCGAGAAAGAAGCGAACCGACGGAAATACGTGGACGGTCGCGAGTTCACGTCCGCCCGAGATAGACACCGAGAGAAGCAGCGCGGGATACTCACGTGGACGACGCGCGCGCTATAACACCGGTGGTTTGATAAATTAGATAACCGCCGTTCAATGTCGCTGTGTTACGTAAGGGAAAAAAAATCAGAGGAGAGTTATAAAATATGTCGCTTAAGTAGGTTAAACTACCAGCACTATCATCCTCATAAACACCTTCCACCTGAGGTAGACGAACTCTCATCCACCTCTCTTGTTCCTCCTCAGTGTTTTTATCTTTTGGACTCCTTCGCTTTCGCTTCTCTCTTACTTTGATAGAAGTCGAGTATATTTGCCGCGATTTTTTCCCTTCACGCTTTTATATTCTCCATGAGGTTCTTCCGTCGAAACGTTCGTAGGAGGTTGGTTCGTGAGTTTCGTAGTCACTACATTAGGATGGAAAAGACGTAATCAGGGTTCCCTGTGTGTACCTGGCACTAAGTTGACCACTACTTCACTCACTTTCTTTGACGGAGGCGTTCACCAAAAGCCAACATCCACCGGCTTCTGATGATCACCGATCAGAGTGCTACGCCGCATACAATTTGACGCATGCGATGAACGCGGTGAACTTTCCGCGACACCACAATCTGATTATTATCACCACTTTCGAATTCTCGTCCTCCACTCTAGAAATCCACCGCGTGAATGTTTACATGTGATTAACAGACGTACGCGTGGCACGAGAACGCGAGGCGAGGTCTCCTACCCGCGACCGTCGTCGGACGCCGCGGCCGCGGGCAACGACGTCGACGTCGTCGCCGCCACCGTCGTCGCCGCCGCCGTCGTCGTCGTCGTCGTTGGCACGAGCGTGTCGATGATGATGACCGCGCAGCACTACTCGTCACTACTTGCACCTCTGCCCTTAACGTGCTGCGTCAGAGAGGAGAAGCGCGGAGCGGGACACGGAAAATATAAGAAGGCGGCGGCGGTATACGGCCACTGATCGCACAGCGGTGTATCCTGATTTTCCCGCCGGTAGATGAAGCGCGTCGTAGTGGCTAGCGCCGCGTAAGTCGGTTGGTAGGTGGGTCCGCCAGGCTTAGCCGGTTGAGCCTTTCGGACTGCCTGCCGGCTTAAGTCTCTAAGTCGGTAAGCCGAGCGGATCTAGTGGTCTTGGCTGGTGCACTGGCTGCCTGCTAGCTTGCCTTGCCTGCCTGCCTGGTTGCCTGGTTGCTTGCCTGCCTGCCTGCCTGCCTGCCTGCCTGCCTGCCTGCGTGCCTGCCTGCCTGCCTACCTTCCTTGCTTGTCGGGCGGCCTGCCTGACTGTCTGACTGCGCCTCTCCCTCCGGCTCGCTCGCTCTTACTCCCCTCCATCCGTTCCTTCTCTCTTCGCCTCCGCACCCGGAGCAGACCTCCCCACCTACCACATCTCGCTCGCTCCCCTTGGCACGATCTCTCACGCCTGTGCTCGCATTGCTGCCTGCTCCTTTCCTCCCTCGCCCCAGCTCTCGATCGCGACTCTCTCTCTTTCTCTCTCGGTACTATTCGCTCGCGATTCGTATCCTCCCGCTTCAGTCGCGTGCATCCTTGTCCACGTAACGGAGCTTCCCGCTACCTCGCGATCTCTTGCACACCGTCATCTTGTCCCTCCTCCGCACTCCTTCCAGCCAACCCCTCCAGATGTCTTTCTGTCGCACACACAGCATCCCTTCTTTCAGAATCGCATGGCGCTCCTTTCCCACCGCATCTCGTTGCCCGCGCGATCTCTAGCGCCGAATTTCGCTCTCGTATATCGTAGTCTAGTCTGCGACTATAGCAATCTGGACTTTAGACGGCTAGTCCGTCATTGTTCTCTCTTCATCTGTTCTTCATCTTCAGCCACCTCGCTATATATTGTAACGATATTATCGTTATAATAGAATTTTCTACGATCTTTCTCTTTTCGTTTCATCAGTCGTTCGAGGCGGTCGCACCGGTTAACATGTTCAGTGTCACCGACGCGCATCTCTTCCGGTCTATCCCTACCTTCGGATTTTAACCCCACCTTTGGCCCGGAGTTGCCCCTCCTACGGTAACGACGGTGGTCGGCGTGCTTGCCCCTTTGAGCGAACGCACACGCACACGTGGTGTGTTTCCTCTTTTCTCTTAAACTACCGGCAATCTTGTGGATCTTGCTGTACTACGACGATTATCATTTGTTGTTTCTCCCGGTCGACCTCGTAGCGCCTTGACCACGCGAGATCGCGATCCTGCCACCGGCGGAAAGTAGTAGTCTCGGCGATTACCCTTCGCCTTCATAAGAAATACATTGCTATATCACTGGTTTGTTTACTTGAAAACTCACGTGTAAATAAAACGGTGGAAAGGAGCAGTCCGGGTATCTCTTTTACACGAAGTCAGCTTCTCTCTCTCTCTCTCTCTCTCTCTCTCTCTCTTTTTCTCTTTCACACACACACACATGCGTGATTGATAGAAGCAAATAAAGTAGAGAAATAAACTCAGGAAATTTTATTTACAATTTGGTTTACAAATTTTATTTTTTAATAATTATCCATAATTTAAAACATTGAAATTTGTTGATAATCTATTCGAATAATACTCGGTGTTTTATTTCTTAATTTTTTTTATTAATGATGTATTCGTAACTCTGTTAAGATATAATCTGCACTATCTATTTAATAACTTCGTGAATGTGTGTCTTGCAAAACTGAAAATAAAGTTTGAGGCTCTATTTAAAATCGGGATCGCTAGTATTCAGTTATCGCTCGGCTTATCAGTCGGAGCAAATATCGGCCTGCAGTGACGTCCGGAGTCGTGTATATTGGACGTATTATTCGATTTCGGGAGGTGTTCTCGAGAGCACAAGTTTACGACTGCGCGGGCGTTCTCAAGGAACAGCGAATTCCCGGCTGAATCCGTGCAACATTTACGCGCGATTGAGCTGAGAAAGTTGAGAATTTATTATACCGACTTCAGCGATGACTTCATAGATCCTTGTTTAGAAAATTAGCATTATCAATGGAATGTGATAATTTCCAAATCGAGTAACATTAGTACGCATTAGAAATAATCGTCAAGACAACGATTTAAGTATACTTCAATTATTAAATTCGAGTATTAAAAAGTCCAAGTTTAGTGATTCTATCTGTCTTTACATGGCATTAGGAACTTAAAGTTTGAAAGAGCAACAAAGTAGATAGGAAGGATTAGCTACGTCCAACTCGTTTCTTTCAGGTTCGCTCAAATTGCAACTGCGTTTAATGTCTCGCCCAATCCCCGTGTATCATATCGATTACGTCACCGAATAACCTACAAGTTTCTCGGTGACTACTTCGTAGACATGACAGCGCCCGACTCGTTCTTATCACGACGGGGAGCAAGGTCCGGGAGGGTCAGAGACGAAGTGGGCCGCGCGTGATCCTCGTAAGAGAATCGTCGTCAGCAAAGGGAGCCGTGGACGTCGTGACTGGCGTCAAGAAGTTGTCACGCAACGAAATGGAACGAGGGATGAAAGCATCTTCCGAGAGAGAAAGAGAAAGATAGAGATAGTGTGTATGCGTATGTGTTGTGTGTATGTGTGCGTGTGTGTGTGTGTGTGTGTGTGTGTAAGAAAAACGACGCAGGAAGGACGGAAAGGAAAACGGAAAGGACGGAGAGTAACTACCGACGGCAGAGGGTAGAAGGGTCAAGGGGGTGGGGACGCGACTCTAAAGCACTCGATGGAGGAGAATGCGGCGGGCGCGCGGAAAACGAAGAGCGCGATACGAAAACGGGGGTTGTAGCGGCAGTACATACGTCAAGCTAGGAACAGAGCGCCATCCCGGGGATCCCCTAACGCCTCGGGGAAAGTGTAGGAGACAAATGACAAGATGGCCACGCCTACCGTGCAGGCCGCGTGGGCGTATTTGCTAGTGTGTGCGTGTGACTTCCCAGAGTTCAGAGCTAGAGTGGGAGCATCACATCGGCGCGACTCTGCGGCGGTCTGGTGGGACAGGAGTGAGAGAGAAAGAGAGGGGGAGAGAGAGAGAGAGAGAGAGGGGGGAGGGTAAGCGAGAGAGAAAGAGAGAGAGAGAAAATGAGAGTGGGTTACGTACGAGGGACGCAGATGCGGGGTAGGACGTGTTCACCAGGGTGTCTTCTGATTTTTGAAGCGACCATCCGAGTTATATGAGCAATGTACAGCGAATGCGATGTCGCGCCCGAAATGTGGAGACTATTCTGCCTCGGTAAATTAAAAGAAGATGATGATCGGGGGATGGACACTGGCTTCGAATGAAATGTGACTGCTCCTAGTTGTAGAAAATGTATTTCTCTTTCTCTCTTATCTTCTCCATCTATCGTTATGTGCATCGACGATCTCTTATATTGGGTTACTGAAGCGTATTTCAGTATTGGCATTTCGACGGCACGTTCCATCGAACGTATCGACAACTTAATATCAGTTCATTAAAAACTGTGATAGTAATACTTTATAATGAGTATTATGCAGTGCATATAATAATAGGTACTAATATACAGAGAGAGAGAGACTTGCGCAAAATGTAGTGTTTTTAACTGAATGAAGTCATAGTAACAGGCAATGTAATATAATTTGAGATTGTAATATAAAAAAAATTACATTATATATTATAGCGGTGCGTACGTATAATGATAAAATTGTCACAAAGTACATTGACAAATACTTTGCAACAACATGCCATTTTCATCGATACATACACGATAGACACAATCGGGAGACTCGGACGCTTGTACTATACGTCCGGCCATAATTATTGTAATTCGATAATAATTGAAGGATTACGGATTATCTCTGTATATACGAGAGTCGCTCGCGACACGGCTTTGCGGCTGGCCTCAACGTCGAGGCTGTCGCACACGATCGCACCCGCTATTCGCTATTGGTCTCTCTCGATCGACGTTCAACCTGACTGGGATTCGGTCCATTCTATCGACGGTTAAACTTTGCGCGACATGTTGTCGGCTCTATTTTTCTTTATTACCAATCCACTGCATCTTTTGAAACCGGCATATGTATAACATATATATATACATAGCCGTATAGCCTTATTGAAAAAATGCTGATAGTCTTTTAATTGTTACAAACTTGAATTGTTGTGCAAACTTGTTTTGTGTGCAGCATCACAAAATATAATAAATAATGTAATTAAATAAATATTAGTTATATGTGAAGAATAAAATGGACCTTGAAAAATGGAATAATTTAAAGACAATCTTTAAAACCGATTTACGTAATTTCTGGAGATGGCATATTGCGGCATATTTCCAACTTTTGCTATTGACACATAATAAATGGTAATTATTTACGCGCTAAAGCTGAAATTGCAGAATCTTATCGCACTTTTTTGGTCGGTTTTACGAGCCGCTAAAAACAGCCTCGCATTACCTAATTATCACTCGTAATTCTAATTACTACCCAACGTCATACGCGTGATTATTATTTGTACTTGCCATTTGCTCAATATCGGCGACAACCATAAACTAAGTTATTGCCGGGATGCCATAAAAGGATAAGATAGACGTTTATCAGCTACAAGCGGTCGGTTGCTCGTTTTAACGACGAGAACTCGACTCGCAAGCACACATTCGGTGTTAAATATTACCTGTCGGATGACTATTTTGTGATACGACGCAAAAAGCTCGGTCATATTATGCAAATTTCATTATTTTACAAAATATGCAATTGGCGTACATAAAAATTAGAGGCAAAATATTTTTAAATAAAAAAATTTTGTGTTTTTAAACCTTAGATATACTAAAATATTTTGTAAATTGCGGTATTGAAGTGAAACCGATAAAAAATAAATTTTTTAGATAAATTTTTAAAATTAATATTATATATATGATTCTGCAAGTCTTCATTGTGACATCTTATTTTTCAGAGTTAAATTGAAGTTAAAAGATTTTATCAGTGCAACAGTAATGTGTCGTGGACTTTTTACAAAATTAACTTTAAACTTAAAAATAATTTAATAAGTTCTGTCATTTATCTCTTTTTGCAGCTTTACAAATTTATTTATTTTTTTTTTTTGTGAAAAATTGATTAGACATCTGTATTGAACTCTTTAGTTCGAATATTTTCTACTCTATCGCGAAGACTTGCTCACTGGACGTTAAAGAAACTTCACGTCGGTTTGCTCGAAATATCGACAAGATATTTGGGGATAAGCCCGGTCGATGTGACCGCCATAAACGATCCATTGGCGGCACGAAGCGTTTCTATGACCGCAAGAGAGCAGATCAATTGTCACCTTCGATGTGACTAGCTCGTGTTTTACTAGCGATAGTAAAGCGTGTCCGCGGCGCAAACAATCGATACTCCAAATGCCAAATATCGTTTTCGAGATTCGTATCTACCGCCGCGATAACATCTTCCTTTGTGCCTGTGTACACCTCTTCCACAGTCCGAATCTCAACAAAGAGATCTTGAAGCAGGCAAAGAGTTCGCATTCTTCCGATCCTTTTCCTTATCGCTGTTCTCAGAATGATACGCATCTCGTGATGCTTATTGCAGAGTAATCGATTTGCCGATTAGCCAGTTTTATCCCCGACGTGGCCGCGAAATGTTGTTCAAGGTTGATCTTCAAGTGTTTGCAGCGGGATGAAAAATAACTTCTCTTTTAAAAGCTGGTTTTATACGACATTTTTCGCACATATCTGTGTACGCAATACATTATTTTCGATGCATGTAATATACACTTAAGTATATTGGGAACGTTTTAGATTGTAAGCTCTTCCTTCTTTTTACTACTTTTCGATCTAATTAAATTTTTATATGTAAATAGGTAACGAAATTTTTATAAGTCAAATTTATAAGATGGAAAAAGTTAGCGTTTAAGTTCCGATTGATTTTATTTGCGCGATGAAATTCGGGCTGTTGCACCTACGATTTAAAACGAGCCTTCGCGTCGAAAGATACGCAATATTTTTACATCTTCAATCAGTTTTGTTTTCTATCGGTCGCCTGACTTGCACGATAAAAACGGCTAATCTATCTATCTCGACTGTTAAACGTGTCCAGACGCACCGACAATTTATCTTCGGGCCGTATCTTTTTGCTGGTAATTCGGACAAATGTGGCGAATAACACACTCGTGTCCTACGATAATTTCAAAGTAACTTTGATATTTCTTCAACATTAAGACTTGCCTTCGAGAAGCCGAGCGTTACAGTTAACTCGCTGGTGCAAGCCATACCGATTTGTATACTGTATAGTCGTGAAATATAAGTAAGATTATTGTGTGCACATTTACAGTGTTCTCGTTATTACGGTTGCCTCACTGAACTCCCTAAGCAATTATCCTAAATTTAACGGTGCGACTTGAACGGAATATTACGGTCAGTTACAAAAGTCTACGGATACAGCTCTCAACGAAAAATTTTGGTAAACTGATTTCAACCTTTCCAAAGAAAACATCTGTCGATTATGTTTTGACCAAGTACGAATGAGGGAAGCTTGTTTGTTTTTTGTTTGTTTTTTTACGTGCGCAGTGTCGCATTCGTCGAACCGTCTCGAGTTTATTCTCATACGAAGGAATCATATCGATTGCCGTCAAGAACGGCCACAATACCTGGGGGGCTGCTCTCTGTTTCGATTTCGTTTACTACTGCTGCCAGCCGTTCTTTCTTCTCCGCTCCCCGGACGCTCGTGCGTTTTCCTTTCTTCCTTTACTCACCCTCGGCTCCCACTCCATACGGCCAAGCCGTTCGGTCGTTACAGCGCGCCGTCTTTACAAATTTTATATCATTTTTATGAGGCATAAAGTCGTCGAGAAGCCGACCAAGGAGAAAAGAGAGAGGGTTAGAGGAGCGCGAGCGAGAGGGATGCGACAGAGGGGAAGCTTCTCGGTCCAAATTACCCCTCTCGGTACCCTATCACCCCCGCTAGTCGGCACCGTAGTCACGTGGCTGGGCGGAGCGAATCCGCACCCCCTCGTTCTTGCTCGTCGGCGTGGGGTAACGAAGAGCGGGGCAAGCCGGCAGCGTAAGAAGGGGATGCTGCGCCACGTCAGGGGTGGTGGATTGTAATTCGCTGGACGAACTCTATATCGAGGAACGCTTCATGTCTTGTCTTGTTAAAAAACTCGCGATCACCGATACGTCTTTTTCATCTGTGAAACGAAATACAGTTTTGGGAAAACGTCTTTGAGTTTTATGATCGAGTTTTTTTTTTTTTTACGTACAGCAAAACGTGTACATATTACAAATACATAGCAGCATGTAATACATTATAAATATACGAAAAAAATAAACAATTCTTGAATATCAATGTAAAAATTTGCGAATAATTAAAAACGAATTGAGAAGTGGTGTGTCCGAAAAAGATGTTATATTAAACTTACATATTTTTGAAATGCGTTATTTCTCTACAGATTATTTATTGTGAAAACTTTTAATCGGGATATGAGACACGGATGTAAGACAATATAACTCACAATAAAATCAGCTAATTGAAAAGAAAGAGTGGCGGAATGATGAGTCGCAACGCCGATGAATCGATCGGCACCTCGCGACTATGCTGCTCACTGCCCAATTATACGGACAGGATTACTCTTCAGTTTAAGGTTAATCCTGTTTAAGATGGACGGAAAGTAGGCGAAAACTTGGCTTCTTACTCGGTCAGCCTTTCGGCGATAGTGCGGCTTAGCGGCATTAGGAGCGACGATCACGTTAACGAGCTTTCAATGGAGCAGACAATTTCGCTCGCGGATTCGTTTCGCGCTTCTTTAAATACGTAGCACGGGATTCGATTTCCAACAGGCTTGAAGCGTCGCTATCCTCACTGATCCTTGTGTTTTGACTTCCTCGAGTTAGCTGCCTGCTAGAAAAGGATTGTTTGCGCTTACTTTACCAACATATTTAAACGATGTTTAATTTAATTATATATAAAGTTTCATATACTGCGTCATTTTTTTTTCTAATTATACGCGCCTCTCCGAAGCACATCTGATATGTTTACATATACATTATAAAAAAGGTGCGTGTTGTGTAAAATTTTAATTTATTTATACATGTATCCAGAAATCGGATCGTAATGACTATTTTATTGCTGTGACGTACGAAATGCAAAACTCTATTTTCTCCGTTACGTAAACTCTTTCTCTTTCTGTCTCCCGTTCTCTCGTTCTTCGTTACTTTGAAATTCAACGCGCACGTGTAAACGGCGTCACCCTTTTGCGTGTTTTGATAAATGAACCGCGAGCACCGCCATCCCCTAGCCCGACCTCCTTCAGCCCCTTGATTCCACTCCATCAATTTTCAATCACAAAGAAGTCTCTGCTCCGCCACCGCCACAGTTATCGCGGCTCCTTCTTTGGTCGGTTACAGCTATCTATATACTCGTTCTTCTATCTTCTTTTATGTCGCTTTTCGCGCACTTGCGATTCACCTTTCTTGAAACACAAAAATGTTGTGCCTCAAGAGAGACAGATATATTTTTTAATCTTCGTCTATTCATATATTGAATAAGAAATTGAATTTTATCTTCTAAATACGAGACTTGAAACAAATTTATTAATTAAAAAGAATAATAATAAATCCTTATTTCTCTCGAAAATCAAGTCGGTCTTTCTTAAAAAGGAAAAACACGTTTGTCCCCGTTTGTTCAATTTTCAGTTTTAAACGATCAATATACGTAGAAGTTAACGAAATAATTAAGGAAAGGAAAATGGATAAATCACCTTAAAACAAATGTCGCGATAAAAATTGTTGTCGCGATTGTGTTCCGTGGCTCAATGCGTACTGCAAGGGATTACGAGGATAAAGAGAGGCGTGCAAGATAAGCAAATGTTTTTTTCTCTTTTTTTTTTATTATTAGCAAATGTTCGAGACTCGTGCGTGACTAATCCTAATGAAAGCGGACAGCGCGTATTGGTCGTGTTTAATGACCAATGGAGATAATAAATGTACACGGATGACAAACATTAACGATTGTACAAATTATCTTCTTTCGCTCCGACGCGACGGCTCGGCAATAAAGATATCTTCCCATGATTATTGTCTCGTGTCATGGAAAACACAACAGGCGATCAAAGATCAGTTCCGAAATTTAAAAAATATGACACACAATATTGATAAAGCCGATCAAGTATCATCCGTTGTATCATAATTATTATAGTCCCGCGTTAAAAAAAATAATAGTATTATATAAAATTAGTAGAAAAAGTAATTACTTAATATACAAAATAGATCTAAAAAAGCTTTGCTATAATTCTATATATTAATTCAGTTGTTACAATATTACAACATTTAATTATTCTAATATCTCTCATTCAGCGGTCTGTAAATTTGTTTACATTAAACAACGATCGAATCTTTTCCCTTTTCTTTCCCTTTTCCATCTGTTGTCCGCAAGTCGGCTTGGCGAAATAACATCGAGCGACCACCGAAATCGAAGAAGTCTTCCATAATCCAGCCGGCGGTCTCCACTGTGGTCCTGCGGACGAGCCGTCAGGCCGCAAAATATACTTGAAATTACGATCTATCCAGTCCGCGAGGGATGCTTTCTTGCCCTCGATTTGGCCCGAAGGAAACGAGAAGGAGAGAGAGAGAGAGAGAGTCCTCCGGTCCTTCTCGAAAATTACTCAGCGCGCGCGGGCGTGCGCGGTTACGTCGATACAACGCACACCGTGTTCACCGATGCCACGCACACGTCCGCAGTTGCGTCGATACTCACGCACACTCACACCTACACATCGCCGTGCACGCATACACGCACACACATACTCACGCCGCGCCGGCGGGGAGCGTAGGTGAAGCTGGAAAGAGAGAGAGGATACCCTGCCGGCAGTCCTCCCTTCGTTCCCCGTACTCCGGGGAACAACGGGCCGACGGCCAATGGAATCGCGAGTCCGGGGCGGTGCCTTTGGTGTCGGCCAACATGGCAGCTCTTCGTCTTGCTCACCCGCCGGCGGACACAGTGCGGAGGAAGATCCACTTCGTACATCTCTCGTCAATACTCCCACGTTTTCTACCTATTGTTCCTCGCACGTTTCATTGTCGCGGAACGTCGAGCCACGTCTCACCTCTCGCCGGTCGCCCGCCGGCAGAAAATTTCACGATGCAGTGACCCACGTAATTCGGACCGGACAGACACGTCTATAGCATTGTTTTCAGTAAACGCCAACAAGCACGGCCCGGCGACCGGGCAGCAGCACCACGCCGCCGCCGGACGTGAGGTGAAGTGCAAGCGACAGGTGAAGCGGCCACCACGACCGTTGCATCGTTCTTAATTTACAGCCCGACGTTCGCGTGAAATATCGCCAAGTGTATCTGCTTGAAATCCCAGCCTGAAATTCCTTATTCTATGACCATACGCTGACTCTTAAGCGAATCTTCTCGTATGTGACTCTGATGCACATGTAATTTATTCGACTGATTATCTTCAGGGCTGATTAATGCGCATTCCATAAATCTGAGAGTCAGGCATTTTTCCTCGATAGAAAATTGATGCAGTAGCAAACACGAAGCTAACAACAGACATGTGATATTATGTATACAATTTTATACGTATAAATTTCTAAGAAAAATCATTCAAAGATCGGTGGATCGATGCAATCTAATTTCAAAGATTACTGAAAAGTGTTTTTCCATAAAACTATACGGACTATTGACAAATGATAAATATAATGTTATACAATTTAGCGCTTGAGTTAAATGTTATCGCTCATCGCTTGCATAACAGCAATTACGTAATTAAAATATGATATATTGCGATTTAATCCAATACGCAATCAGCGTTGATACTTGGAGTCTTTTAAAATTAATCTTTGCAAACGACTGGCCACGCGTAAGGATATTTCTTTAAGTCCGTGCTCTCAGTTTTTATTCCCAGTTTATCGCTCGGTCGGGAGATCGGAGAAAAAAAGAACGTTTATTACTTCTTCTCCAGATCTGTAGGCGAGACTTCACGAGCAAGCGTATAGGGTGCGTCAATAATATATCATTACGGGATTTTATGCGACTTTGGAAATGGAGTTTTGGCGCGAGCCACGGCTAATCTCTCATGTAGATAATAATGACTGGAAAAGCATTGTACGTCTACCCGCGGAAAATTCATTTGGCCTGAAGCTCCGCATAACTTATAATGGCTTAGGTGATATCGCAAATTATTTTCCCACCGTGGCCCGGATTAAGGCAACGCCTGCCTAAAATAATTATCCCCGTCCTATCTGCGCGAATGATAATGTTCCTATAAATACCTTAAAAGCTAAGAGCTCGCGCTTGAATTTTCCGACGCTCTAGATAATCGTGTCATAGCTGTAGTTAATTCTTAAACGGCTGAAATTATTATTGGTGTTATAGTTAGAATCAAATCTTACCTTATTTTTTAAAATACATTATATACATTATATATTTTAATACTAATTAGCAGATAGCGAAGAAATCCAGAAGTTTATCAAGTACAATATACTAACAGTAGTAGAGGAAGATTACCAATATTCTGACATAGTATTTCGTTTTGGGATAGTATTTCTTTAAGAAAACTAAAAATAAAACTGAAAAGTTTTCTATAACACATAAGTGTAAACTAGAAAGTCTTCTATCAGGTGGTATAACACTTCATACAATACTGTTTCTTATTTTGTAATAATTAATGTTTTCGTAACATACTAAAAAATTAACGTCTGAAATATTGGGCCTCAAAATTGACATAGTAAGCTACATTTTCCTTTTTTTGTGAGTTATTATTTGTTGTACAAAATATTGACAAGTTATTCTATACGAGGATTCCTAGAAATTTTTTTTGATATGTATATAAAGGTTAAATTAGATTAGATACGTTTAGAGAAAAACTCTGAATGTGTACACGGAGAGAATTTTCTTTTAAAAATTACCCTGAAAATTGTGGTAATTGTAAGACAACGTAAAGCTTGAAGAATTTTACCATACTTTTAACAAAATTTACTAAAATTTAGTAAAATTTTAATAAAATTGGGCAAAGTTTTAGTAAATTTTTGTCAGAAGTATAGTAAAATTTACAAAATTTTAAAATTCTAGTAAATTTTGCCAAAAGTATAACACATAGTAAAATTCTTCAAAGTTTACATTGTCCCACAATTACCACTATTTTCAGGGTAATATTTAAGAAAAAATTCTTTCCGTGTAAATTATAGGTTTTTATTTTTTTACTTATCAAAGTATAAATAATGTTTTTATTAATATTATTATTATTAGGACAATGTGTGTTTTAGTTTCCGAGAAATAAAAAAATGCTGCTTTAGCAAGCGATGCAAATATTAGTGTAGTATTACTTTTCTCTACGGAAATTTTAAAAGTAACATACATTTAATAAAATTGAAATATTTTTTATTTAATAATGTAAGTAAGAGCTTGTTAAAATGTTCAATATAATGATACTTCGTAAAATATTTTATCGGCTAAATTTTATTTTTAATTCCACGATTAAGACGGGACAATTAATGTAACATTTTTGTTCGAATACTACGTTATACGTGGCCGCGTGCTTCACTCGCGAGTATACATTCAAGGACCGACATAAAGATAAGTTCTTTCCACGAAGACAGTAGGAACAAAGATTGTAAGAAGGTGTGAAACGAGCCACGTGCTCTACTACGCGCTCATATATCACAGCCCTTTCCATTCTCTTTCTCTCCTTCTACATCGTTCGCCCGTTCTTTCTTTTTTTTTTTTGCTTCTCTCTTTGCATCTCTCTGTCATTCCGACGCTGCAAGGGTGCAGGGGTGGCGGCAGTCTATGAATATTCTCGTTCGCCCCGGCAATGAAATGATGAACGACACCCCCGTCCGACGTCACCCCCTCTCGACGCGCAACCCCGCGTCTTTTGCCGGCATCCTACCGAAAAGAAGAGCCTCACGCTCGGTTTCCTCCCGCGGTTTCCTTCATGCGAACCGTACCATCGGTTCCTTAAACTTCCGCGAGCGTCGGGCCCACCCTCGGTCTCATTTATCAAAATCAAGCCACCGCTATTGGCAACTGACGTAATTGCTCGAAGACGTTGCGCGCGTTCGATGGAATCGTTAAGACCTATTTAGACGATCTATTTAGTTATTTAGAACCCGATCATTACTGCATTATATTCATATCATTCTGAAAGTGTACCGTTTATCGGAGTGATGTTATTTATTTTTATTTCCTTTTTTTTTTTAATTTCTATATCATGGAGTGAACTTTTACAATGCCGCTACCTACGACGCGATTATAAATATTTTGCAGCCTAAAGATGTAAATGAAAAAATTGATATGGCGCACACGATTAAAATACGATTTCGTGCGCTCTGTTTATGTATTTAGAATTTTGAATAATTATTTCTCTTGAGACTGAGAGCAAAGCCTTCGATAACTTTGGATTTCATTTAAGATGAGGTGACTTTGTTATATTGAGCGGGATGTTTTCATGTCACGAATATGTTAAAAAGTGATATTCGCAATCTTTTATGCTGGATGACGTTTCTCTCTTTCAAGCAAAACTACCTTGGCAATTTTGAGACAATTTAGGCGAATTTGTTTCTTGTGAGAAATTATCGTCTCTCTCTCTCTCTCTTTCAAGGTGAAATAAATGTTTGCAGCTACAACGGGGAGGACACCCGTAATTCTTAGAGCGATAAAAACTGTCGTTCGGTGGGAATTTGGGATGGCCTTTACGCCGATCACGCTTTCGTAAACGCGCAACAATCGTTCTCTGATTGGCTTTTATTTTTGCGAGACTTCGGCGGACACATCCGGCGACGTGACGCGACCGATTCACCGAGAGTTGAACGACGCGCAGCGGCTCGTCTCGTCTATGACTGACGGCTCATAAAACCTTATCGTCTGTTGTTCAGCACGAGCAAACGAACCCCTCCCGTTGCTATCGTCTCTCTTGGGTTTACGTAAATACGAGAAACGATTAAACGTGAGCGATCCTCCCGCCAACTTTCAAACACTCCCGTCGTTCTAGGTAAATTCTACCGCGTCGTAATTTTTTTTTATCTTTATCTTGTTTTCGGCCGGCCAGTTTCCGAGATATTTGTGCGTGTCATTGTACAATAAACGACGGTCCGCTAGATGATTACATTGCAGATATATACCACCGAAATTTTCCAACAGTTTCTCTTGTCCGCATATTCTTTCATTAATCATGCATTTTAAATAGAAAATAGAAAATAAAAGCTTTTAAATAGAAAATGAGATTGTATTATTCCACAAAATTACTTATAATTATCCTTTTTATTTAATTTTTTAATTGTTAATAATTAGTGAGTCTTCGTAATTTAACATCGGGTCAATGATAATATTTGTTTTTAACATATTAATTTGAAAAAGAAAGCTAAGAGCGATTTCGCTTTTTGCTTAGATTTTTAATTGAATTTTGCTGCAGATGTTTAGATACTTATATTCTACTGGTCAGGCAGAATAATAAACGCTAATAATAATTAAATGCACGGATGTACGGAAAGATGTTTTTTCCTGCACTTTCGATAATCGCAGGTCAGATGATCAACGATTAACGATAAGATTGTAAAAGATAAAGAGGTATTTATTTCTGTCATTTCCGTAGCAGACTCGGCGACGTACAATTTATCTGTTATGATGTTAAATTCTCATTAATAATTGGAGGAATGTGAATGTAGCTATTTATAAAGAATAACAAATACATTTATTAAGTAGGAAATTATACTTTGGACATCAAAGTTAAAAACAGGATAAAATGAATTAAAAATTGTTTGAAATAATCACGTTTTGATTTGAAAATATTGTATTAATAAGTGTCAACAGAATGATAAATTCAAAATATAAGTAAATAAAATTAAAAAAATTAAACCTAACACATCTTTAAATAAAAGAGACATTTATACGTGATTGTAACGTAATTAAATTTTTGAATTTTTAAATAAAATTATATCTTTAATTTTTGTTGTAAAATATAATAATCACGATTTATATTTTTATTTAAAAAAATTTGACGAGTTAAATTTGCTTATCATCTGACAGTAGATAAACAATTATTTTTTGAAATTACATTTATATTATTACTACATGTGTAAAAAGATATTATTGTATCTATTATTATATATATTAATTTAAAATTTGAACATTTTTTAAAACTATTGTCTTAATATTACATTTTATTACGTCTTGTCTTTTATCGCCGAATCTGCTTTAACAGCTGATTCTTAATTAATATTTTATCCTCCTACGTCACGTATCATCAACCGTAATCGCCCGATAAGAAGTGGACTCACTTTGACGACCTTGACGTACGTCAGTCACCCTCGCGACTACGGTAATTGTTACGTGTCCGCCCCTCCGAATGCCATACGTGTGCGACCTATAGATATGTTATACGCGTCGCGTATTCGCATCCGTCAGATTTTCCGCGTCTGTGAGTCGACGCGACGTGCGCTCCCCGTCGGCGGCCGTAGGGAAACCTTTAGGGGTGAAAACGCGCAGGGGATGGCGGCAATCTCCGTCGAAACGCATTTCTCACTGCGGCGGTTGGAAACGAAATACCTCGCGATTTTATTCGCGCGTACGGATCCTCACTATATTGAAAATACACGTAGATTTAGCGAAACGTCCGAAAATATTTTATTAGGAAATAATGCAGAGAATATTTGAATCGAAACGACGTGAAATATTCTTGCGGGTCGAATAAAATGATCAATTAAAGTAAAATGAAACATTTTACTCTTTTACTTACTTTTATTTATTCGTGTAATAATTAATTAATACGCATGCATATAAAGTCGGTTCGAGACCGACTTTGTATTGCGATTTTTGTGTTGCGATTGATTGTATCCGCAGCCTCCCGCTAGTAATTTGCATGATCGGAGATGTATCGCGAATATACGAGAGAGTCGAGATGGCAGAAACAACCCTCGGATTTGCGGCGCGTCGGGGCACGCACATAGGGGCGACGAGGACGCGTGTCCGCGTTCCCACGTGTCGACGACGCCGGGAATTGTATCGGTGCTGCACACGTATACCGCCGTTGTGTGCCGTCGTTCCGTCACGTTTCTCACTCGCGCGGATTCTACACCGATATTTGCCCTCCTCGCGGCTGTAAGTGAGTACGACCAACCTACAACAGTGAGGCAATCCCGAAATTCTGGATAAATAATCTACCATCACGTAAAAGTACGATCTCCCGTCTGCGGCGCTGCTCATTCCCGTCGTTCTTGCGCCCGTGCCAAATAACTTCATTAGGCGAGATTAATCTCGGTCTTCACAGAGGAATCCGCGGCATATTATTATATAAATTACATCAAAATTACAGATTGCAATATTTTATGTCCGGGAATACTTTTTATAAAATGGGCAATATACAAGTTTTGAAAATGCAAAGTAGTTGTATAAAAATTAATTAACGTGATACGATTTTGATTTCATGACATTTACAATTATGGAAGAATTGCTACTTAAGTAACCTTTTTCATTATATTTGTACTACTCTCCTATATATTATTTATCATATAAGAAAGAAGTTATATAATGTATTCAAGTAATCGCGTAAAAATGCCGAAAGTTGTATTTAATAGTAATTGCGATAACCAATTAGAACGAATTGATAAGTGAGTCGACTTTAGCTGGAAGATATTTCTTATTAAAAATCTTTTACTACGTGTGCCATAAATTACAATAACGATCGAAGATAAATCTAAGGAAGATTTAACAAGAAAACGAGACGTAGTCGTCGAAACAGACGGGGGAGAGAGCGCGTTAATTAACTAAAATCAGGTCCGGATAATCGAAATAATCTCCGGGGCCGCAGCGAGGTGGGATTAGACGTCTACCGAAATACTAATCCATTTGTTATACACCACCGGCAGTAAAATCTATCCGCCCCCGTGCGCGTGCTCCTAGGAGCACGTTGTTATTTTAGGTGATATCTGAGAGCTAGGCTGAGGAGAGACGCGAGGAGGGGGGGGAGGAACGGTGAATAGATTGAGGAGAGGCAGAAGGGAAATGCGGAGAGAAACGGTCGTCGTCGCGCAGGTTGTGGGTCGAGCCTTAGCGAGGGAAGCGCCCGAGGACCCTCGAAGGTAATCTTGGCTCGTTCGCGGAGGGTTGCATTTTGATCCCCGGAGCTTCCGCCGTGGCACGATCTCTCCGCGCCACCACTGCGCCCGGACTCACGCATTTACTATAATTAGAACTCCCTAATTAACGAGCAAACGTCGCACGGGTCTGTCGTAATCTCAGGCTTGACCTTCCACCATCGTTTAGACGCCTTTTCTCACCCCGCGTTTTAATCCGCCTTCCTCCACTTCCCTTTCCCTTCACCGCCGCCGTCTGCTCACCTCGCGGAACGTGTCAAGAAAAAGTGGAAGCTGCGCGCGGCACTAAAATTTATTCCATTCTTTTTATTTCGAGATTAAGAGCCAACGTATATAGTAAAGCGCGATGTGTTTGGCGATTTTTGAAAAGCAAATGTCATCTAATTTTTAGCCCATTTCCGTAAAAAATGTTACAATTTAAGCAATTTTAAAATTATTATTTATTTTTATAATATTTAATACTAGAAGTGCATTTGAAACTATTTTAAGAGGGAAAAAGAGAGTTTTTGTAAAATGTGATTACTATTAATAAATCCACGTATTTCATAAATTGCTGCGAGAAACGGCATTCCTGAAATATACTTCCAGTGACGCTGATTCTCTCTTTCGGCTAGTAGTTGGTATCCTTTAAAACTCGCGTATGAGAAATGATAACACAACGAACGTACCCCCGTTTGTTCCCACCGCATTCGAAATCACGCGACACATAATGTCAACCCCGACGCTCGCGTCACCAGATATCTCTTCTCCCTTAGGGACGCGCTGTTTTAAAATAATTTTAAAATGTGAGTAAACACTATACGTTAGCGCGTGCAACCATATTGAATCAAAATGAGAAAATAAGCTTTCTAAGCCGTCACCCCTTTGTCGGTCTCTAACTAGAGTTCCCTTCCTCCCCCCCTTTTCTGCGGAGGCTGAGAAACAATAACCGAAATCGGGGAGTAATTTTATAGCATCGTACGCTACTCGATTGAATATCAATAAATTGTTTAGTGACAATATTTTATTCAAAATTTCTTTTGTCTTTAATTAAAGTACAAGAGATGAAAATTTAATACAAATATATAAATTACATAAGCAAACTTATAAAGCATAAAAATTAAGAGTTACACATCATAAAGTTGCGGAATAATTATTGCAAAATTAAAAAAAATTATACAATAACTTATAAGACTTTTGAAATATTTTTTCTATTGCGTGATTATTCTTAGAAAAAAAAGTTATGATTTCTAATCTATGTAATATGTAATTCCTTTCCATGCAGCGTATATAGATTCAGAAAATATTTCACTAGAGTGCAAGAAGTGAAATAAATTAAAACAGAAATTACACAACATATGACGTTTGGTTAATTTAGTGTGTTGCTTATTATTCGCTGTGTCATTTGCGGCTTTGTCTATTTAGCTGAAGCGACGGTGGAAGAACGAAATCCGAAAGGAACGATAAAACCCGACGGGTAGTGCCAGTGTGCACCGCGCTGATAAATATAACGTAACAAGTTCAGTGGAATAACAGCTTCATCCTGGAGGGATCAATGCGACTTTGCTTCGACTTTCACGCAGAATTTCCTTCTGGAAAAGCGTACGCGTGAAAGAATCGAATAGATAGAGCGGAGCCAGTCCAAACGTAGTTCGTACGATAGCAGCGTCATTGCTCAGTCATTATTCGTATTATATTAAAAAAATAATGATCGCTGTGTTGATTAAAATTAGTTTTTAATTGTTTAAAGCATTATATGTCATCGATTAATATTAATAGTGTTTTCGTCATTTGAGACCCGATTTGATCTGATTATATTAATTCTTATACGATTATTTTGTCTGTCCGATTAACTTTTTTGTAGAATAAGTGTTCATCTTTGTATAGTTAAATGTTTAACATTTTTGTCAAGTGCAAATTTCCATTATCGAATACTAAGTTCTGCAGTGGATAGCATTTTTACCTACATTGATTGCATTCGACAGGGGACCGCGACTGGCCGTTAATTTGCAATGACGAAGAAGCCTTCCATTTCTTTAATGGCGACGGCTAAACTACATGGTCGTGCGCGCGCGGCCATAAAAAGTAAATTAAATAAGAATTAAATACAAATAAAACCGTTCAGTCAAGTAATTGGCTGGTAACCTCGTTCGTTGCCTGACGACCGTCTGAGATCGTTCTACCCTTATAGCCCTGGTGACTCTCTCCGCTTTTGTACTGGGGAAGAAAAAGGATCCGTGTCAATAGACATGCGCCGCAACGTAATCTACAGAAAAATTATTATCATCGGCACCACTGAGTTTACGATTAATAACCATGACATATTCACGTATGGACAGCACAAAAACTTGCAACAACATTCTTACAATACACGTTGCAACATTTCATATTTTGCATTGCAAAATAATATAGAGACGTTGTGAAGATTTTCTTGTAATATTATTTTAGAACTGTTAAATAACTGTTTTAGAAATATTGTGAAAAATAATCTTACGTTTCATCCGCGAACGCGTTTACGACTACTTGGTGATGGACGCGACAGAGTTCTACTTCTTGTAATTAAAAAACCACACAAAAATAAAAGGCGCAGCATTATGAGATTTTTCTCTGTCATTCTAATGAAGTAATTCCTTCTTGAAAGGATAAGTTTTTTAAATTAAATTTAAAGGCGAAAGTAAATGTGATGTATTTTGACAGAAAAAAATTTTTTATTCCGTGTAAAAATGAATTCAGAGACATATATAATTCCTAAAAGTTGTACATGCTAAAATATATTGATATAATGTATAAATGAAATATTATTATGTTATAGTGTAATGTTTTGATAAAATATTTGTGCAATGTTTGCGCTGTGTGGAATAGGGGAAAAATGCTGTTAACTTTTAATACAAAAATGATGGAGGAAACGCGCAAAAATTTATCACTTTGCGCAGTTGCAAGGTTCGTCAAAAAACGTTTTAAAGGAGCTCGGAGAATGGGGTCAGGCAGAGGAAGGGTAGTGTACTACATCTCATAGCCGAGATGGAGTTTTCGTGACGAGGCGGTCGGCGGGGCAATCATAGCCGGATTAGACGTATGTATAAGGATCGTGCTGCCTACTCCGCTGCCTGGCGAGGAGGGTTGCAAGCCGGGTCAAACGGGTCGCAAGATAGACGTTTGCGCGCGGGGTGAGAAACATAAATGATATTTCATGAGGAGCATATGCGTGCGGAGATGACTCCTCCTTCGCGCAAGCCCTCGGCGAGGGTGGCTCCACTGTCACCCCGGGGCTGGCAGCGGGGCGCTGGTTTATTACAAACAAGGATTACCCGGGTAATGGGACATTCTGTCCCTTCAGCTCGCTGCCGAGTCGAGCAGTGAGAACTCGGTGCGCACTCTGACTCACGTTTTGGCCGCCGATCTTCGGGCCGCCTGCGCCTCGAATTGTCAAAGGGGCGAAAATGCGTGCGGGAGATTTCTGATCGCGATAGCCAAGGCAAGCTCGTGAGCCAATCGGATGAATTTGTCAACATGATCAGATTAGCATGGGTAGATAGAATAATCAGATATTTTTGTTACACGCTGCAAAGTAACGGCGACGATTGACGCGACTAATTATATAAATTATATCACGCGTCTTCGGGATGTACAAAAGTCCTCTAATACAATCGGTTTCTGCAGTTACAGTGACGCTGACGATTCGCTGCTTCTCGGGCTGTTCTAAAACGTAAATCTCGCCAGATTATGCCAATAGCGATAATGGTATTTGTAAAAGCGGGAGCTTCATTCGGCGAATTGCAGGTTTCAGCTTAATCCGAACGTTCTCCAAGCGTGCCGCTCAAACACCAGCCAAATCCATGTTTAAATACTGTAAAAAGTTCCGTCGATTTTGCGACTGTATCCAGGATTCGATTGGTCCATATGAGGGCCCTCGATATTTAATTTCACACTGCTCGGATGAATTCTCCGCGGCAAAGTTGGCCCGCTATGACACCTCGATTTATCCGCCGATAAAGGTGCCCGTACCACCGATTTAAGTTCCTCGTCCGGATGACCGCTCACGTGCATCGGTCTATCTGGCTTAGGTGGTTCCGGTATAATCTAAAAATAATTAAACATATCCATACATTTTCTTTTTTTGCACATTTCACATCGTTGCATTTATATAATACTCAGTTCAAGGTACCTTGATCTCGTTTCGCAAGACACGCCAAGTCTCTCTGCCGAGGGTTTCCGGCTGAATCGGTACGTACATCTTCGGTACTAGGGTGTCCCGACTGTGAGCATAAACGCTGTTTAGTGCTAGATCGAGAGCGTCGCGCGGTACCTGTAAAAGTGTGTACATATCGAAACAAAAGTTGTTGCGTAATATAAAAGTTTTACCTTTAATATCGAAATTTATCAAACCTGCGGTCTGACGAGTCGACGATCCCTGCGGATGCTGTTCAGGGTGTGATGAGCGAAGAGGCGCTCGTGAACGCTCAGTTTGACGTTCCAGTCTCTATCCGACGGTGAGACTTTATCTCCCAGCACGGGCCCGCGTGATATCCATGCTCCTTCGCGGGAGATATCCGGCACGGGATAAGGATTCCGAACATAGAATGTCTGGGCCATTATCGTGCGACCTATCCCAACACTATGTTTGAGAATATAAAGTAAATGTACGCGTCAATTTTTTTAAGACATGCTGTAATATCATTGTGAATTAAGAGCAAAAAAGTCCTGTCAGTGAGTCATTCGATTAGTTTATCGTGAGAAGTGTGCTAGAGGAGCTAAAATTATCGATAATTCATCTGTTTTAGGGTTATTTCATTTATATTATCTTGGACAAACGTGTCTACACATCCATTATATGTCTGTGTATCTGCGATAAACGCAATTTATTCGAATAATCGGCCCTCAGAGATTTTAATTAACCCGTTAAATTTCTATGCGCCTTTAATTTTCCTTCGGAAAATGAAAACTGGAGAGAAAATCGATATATCATTGCTTTACTTTGAATTTATTCTTTAATACATGTCTCAGGCTCACATCGTATTTTAATATCGATTTAATATTTCAAAATTGATAATTTTTACAATATTTTTCTAATTAATCCAAACGGGGGAGGGGTGCTCGCTGCACTTTTATTTTCATACGAACGACTGTTCTTACACGGTAACACTCTTTCATTTCGTGTAAATCCACAGCAAACAATGCCAATCCGTTCGGGATTCAAGAGGCCGCATCCGGTCTTGCAGTCTGCTTCTTCGGGATTAAGACGCGGCTCTGCCGCAGAGAGCAACACTCGAGTCGACATGCGGCTCGCGTGGATTTTCGATCCTCGTCCATAAACGAGGCCGATATTAACCCATGCTAACGGCCTGCATCGCATCACTCTCCATGGGGTGCCCACTTATCGCTTCTTCCGCTCCCGTTCTCGCTTTCGCGGTGGTATTTGGATATTTCCTGGGCTCAAAGTTTCCCGAAGTCTTTCACGCTTTCGCGCCGTGAAAGGACCTACTATGAAATTCGGCCGAGGCTTTTCACGAATAATGCCATTCATACGCCTTTCCTCCCGAGCTTGTTCAAATTCAGCCGGTCGGTGAACATCGGGTCCGACTGAGATGAATTTTATCATGAGAAGAGATGGGAATGTAAAAAGAATAATTGAATCTTAATATAAACCGGTTTGTAGCAAACACATATACAGTTTAGAACAAAAGTTGCAGAAGAAATGACACCGAAATAAAATTTTAAACCACCCGAATTTAATATTTAGTTTACCGATCCTTGCCAAAACGATTTTTTACCATACATAATATTAAGTATTAGGCATTGTCAAAAATATTAAGATTTAATTATGGTTCTCTTATTAGTTCAAAAATTATTTAATTTCTTGTATACTCTTGATATATAAAATCGCGCTTTGTATATATTTGCAAATTTGATGAGAAAGTAACATTACGAAGTCAATCAAATTTTTTATGCATACTGTAATATTATAAGTTTTACAAAAACTGTATCAAAAAATAACCATTCTCGCTATGCAAGCCATCCTAAGCCAAATGTTTCGTTTTATTCCTCGCAAGTAGTTCCAAAATTTGTGTATTTATAAACAAAATTCCATATCATCAAGTTAGGGAGAAAAGAATAAGAAAACTTGTTTTTAACAACTTTTGGTATTGTGTAGCGAAAAGTGATCTCTGATCCACGGTCGAAATGCAATATGTGTAATTGTTATTATTTGCGTGCTCGGTATCGAGTCTTGGAGAAATTCCTCGAGTGAACCGAGAAATCGTGAATCGCGGTTACATGCATCCGGGCTCTTCCCGCATTTAACGTGTTTTGCTCAGGAGGTGGTCGGCCACGGCCAACGCCGACGTCCAATATTAAACCCGCAGTAATTTATGTTAGCGCGAGCGTGCATAATGCTGTTTGTATAAAGCGCTACCGCCACGTGTCGGCTCGTGCCGACGGTACGTATCACTCCCTCCTGCCTGTCCTTTAATTCCCGCTGTGCCGCGTAGGCGACGCGCAAAATCCCAGTCAGTACGCACGCATGCCATTTTAAATGCATCCTTGCGCCCCGGATTCTGAGAAAGAGAGGAGCAAATAATCCTACATTTCGTTGGCGGGAATTCCAGGCATTCTTATTTCATAGATACAAGCTATCACTATAATAAATATTCCATATTTTATGTAAATCTGTTAATTTGAGAATTGCAAAATCTTATACGTTAAAAGTATTTGGGTTTTTCTTTTGGAGAAAGACATTTATTTATCGTGGATATCGTTAGAATTGAACGTATAATCCCGATATTATTGGACAAATAGATCTCGAGGACGACGAAAAAAACGAAGCAGAGAGTGCTTTTTTCTCGGCAGACGCCGGTTTATCACGTACAACGTAGGCGCTCGGCACCCGCGGATGATAGGAGGGAGCGAATCATCTTCCGTGTCATTGCTTGTTCGACCTCTCCTTCGGGGGGCGTCAGCCCGGGCTGTACGATGGGGAGACGACACGCGTAATCGCGTAATCGCGTAATCGTGGCGCGTGCTGAAGTTCGGGTTGCGGGAGCTTTGCGTGCGTCTACACCGGCACACGTGCGACGTTGCACACCCTGAATCAACAGCGATCGCGAATCGCACAGATCTATTCGTGAACGTCAAACGGACGCGTTTGTCCGTCCATCCGTTCGGACGGTGAATCCCGGCAGCGCGTTTTACGGAGATAATCGGCGCAACGACCTGGACCGGGATTACCGCCGACTATCATAAGCGCATCAAGTGTGTTCCGACCGAAATGACGCTAATTAAGCAAGATACGTGATCGCCGTAATGACCGTAATTTCACGTACTTTTTTGGAAGGGCGAATTAACAACTTGACCTGCACGTTAGTTATCGACGCCACGATAGTCACAAAATCGCGTTGTTCCGCTGACAAAAAAAATAAAATAATTTTGGAACCCGACTTTTATTCACTTTATAACGTTTTATTCATTTTATTCGTTCAGCGTATACAAAGGAGAAATTCTTATAAGGCTCACTTTATGTATACAGGTACGATTTTTAATTAAAAAATTTGACATACAACACTGCACTTTATCTGAAAAGTTACTGTTTAATTGTTTGAAATCTTTATTACAGTCTTCTTTTATATTTGATTCTTTTAATTATGTTAGTTTTATATTACCCGACGGTTTCTTTAATAAACTTATTCATTTAGTAGAATTACTTGCGTGGGCGACGAACAAAAAAAATATATAGAGGGAGCGTGAACCTGTCCTTTTACTTTTTTGACTTTACCGTGTTTACTGTCGCACCGTGCGGCAACGCGTATTCCGCAGAAATGACCGAGTTCCTACGACTGGTGCCACGAGGATTCCCTTTAAATCCTAATCCGGTAATATTCTCGGGCCGATATACCGGCATCGGTAATGGAATCGCGCATTCAAATGGACATCGTTTCCCACCGACGGCAGTGGCGGCAGGAGGCAGGTCGCGGACGAGGGACAATGCCTGGGGATGATATTGCCAATATTTGGCTTGATTCTGGTGCGAATGTGCTCGGTTGTGTGCCGAGGGGTGCGCCCGGGTCTCGCACCCCCTTGAAGCGGGGTTGGGTAGGGCGCGTCGGTGTACGTTAGAAGCGCGAGCCGATTACCATTTGAATGCCCGTACCGGCGGTCAGCCTTTGTGAGCCCTCGTGACACTGACCGCACCTACCTATCTATCTAAGGGAGAGATTCACCCACCCCTCTAGCCGCCCCCTTTTGTCGACGACCGTCTGTTCCACGAGGATGCTGCGCCGTGGAAGAGTAGTCGTTGAGATTTGTCAACATCTCTTACTCCTACTTAATTTTTTTTCCACGAGCGTTCCGACTTCGTTGTCGGACCGTGTCTCTCGTTCGAAAGATCGATCGAATTGGGAAAGGAAAAAAAAAAAAACGGTGATCGAACTGGTCGAACTGGTGGCGGCGCGACCAGTTCACTCCTGAGAAGGTGGACATTTCTAATCGATTGAGTCTAAGGGGCGTTCCGATTCTCGGCGCACTTCCCTTTGTTTCCTCGCAATCTGACATATTTGTCGTTTCGCCGGCATTGTGTCGGAAACGGCGGCAGATGATGAGGAAAGCTGGGAAAGACTAGCGTGGTTTGTTGGGAAACATCCGAACCGATTCACCCAACAAACGTGACACTCCCCATCAGAAACGTGCGTTTGAAATCTAGGGTAACACTTTTAATGACTCCAAAAGTCTTTGGCTTTTACATACGTACTTAAATCTATAGACTTGAATTTTTTACAACATCGAATATCATGAACCATCTATTGATATTTTCTTCGCGTTCGTATAAAAAAATATGAATAAATATGAATAAATAAATATATGAATATATAAATTCTGCAAGTGTCTCATGTTATTTTAATCGCGTGCATTTTATTTTTAATTCCAATTGTATTATAGAAAAATTTTTATTTTGCTTTCTGGATACGTATAAAATCTTTTTTCCCTTCAATACAAAAAACAGAAACGATCGGCATGCTTTAGTAAGAAATTAGACCGTGACAAAAGTTAGAGTTCCCATTTACGATTTTATACAGATAAGTTCGAGTTAGTTTCCACGGTGTGGTTCGCTACCCCCTCCGTGTAGAATAATGTCTTACACCCTGCGTGACCGATGCGACGAAACGAATAGGGCGGATGAGGCGTCGGTGCGACAGGTGGCCCGTGAAATCAGTGCACGAGCGCGTCGTTTTCCACGACCCTCGCTCGACGCGCTTCATTAGGAAATTAAGTGCATAATAATTAGGAATCGGGGTACCGATAGGTCACGTTAAACATTTTGTCTTATCATTTATCACTTCACGTAGGTTTACTCTTCATACACGGTTAAATACAATTATAAGAGAAATATCACGTTCATTTTGGCGATTTAGTTTAAGAAATTAGCGGACCAAATTAGAACCATCACGCAATTGTAATTTTTATTCGCAAACGTAAATGTACATTTTTATAATTGACGTAGATTAATATAAATGTAATATTAATTGTAATATTAATTATTAATTATTGAAAAGATACCTATTGTAAGCAAAACCAACCTGCTTCGGCTTTTGTTAGCTGTTTTTTGCATTATCCATTTATTATATTTTTAAAAAAAGAGCCAACTATTTACATTAAAAAATTTCAATTTAATATAAATGATTATCGCGCGGCAGATTCCCGTTTGAAAGAAAATAATCTTCCTTGTATGTAGACGGGGATTAAGTTGGGCACTATTATTGCTACGAAAAGCTCGATTCCGGTGTATTCATCGAAGAAGCCGTGCACGTGAAATATTTTTCGGTAAGTGCGGAACATTCCGTATACAATGCTCGTGCACAATTTGCATACCGATGATCGACGGAGGGGTAGAGGAGGGGAGGGGGAGGGAGTGCTCGCGCGGTTTCGTGCGTAGCGCGGGCGGGCGAGCTCGCCGCGCCGGTGTATTTTAGCATTTCACGTTTGTTTCCATTTAAATGGTAATCGGGTTCATAATGTAATTGTATTCGCCGCGTAAGCCCGGGCTCACCGCAGCGCTACGTCCCGGCCATTGTTTGCATTGTTCTCCTCGCGGCGCGAACAATCCGCGCGCCGCGCTGCCTTTCAGCCTCGCGCGTTTTGGCGAAATCTAAACCCCTCGGCTCTCCTCGCGTCCGCCACTCGCGCCCTGATATTTCGCCCCCGATGCGAAAACAACGCGTATCTCGCCAACGAATGTCCATCGAATGCTTATTCGATCGGAAATATCCATATCGACGTAGAGAGTTTTTAATCCGCCGCTTCAAACGTATGTGCGTAACAGAAAGCATATATAGCGATGCTCCCTAATTTTTAATTTTGCAATGATTACTAAATTATTTTCAAAGTGTAATAATATGATGTACTGCAACATAATTGCATGATGTATATTACTCAGTGTTGTAACTAGTTAAAAAGTTAATAACTTTTAACTTTGTTATTTTTAATATATATAAAATTTAACTGACTTTTTCTGAGTTGAAAATTTACCTAAAATTTATCTTTAATTTAGTTTAAAACAATAACTTATTTAACCTTGATATATTTCCACACTTGAATTACGTAATAAAAAAATACATATAGAAGTTAAAAAACCTTATTTTTTATGTGTAAATAATTGCAAAGGTATATCATTGTATAGAAAAATTTTTTGTAATTATTTGCATTGCCAGACACACTTTCCGTTACAATTATTATTAAAATAACCGAAAATAGTAAATCCTGTCGTGATGCACGACATTATTTTCTAACGTTTTTTTTGGTGACGTGATTTTTTTTTTTTTTTACGTAAATTTATAGAGACGACGTAGATCATCGCGCAACGTTAACCGGCGTTACCTCGCGTGGGGAACGAATCGTTAAACAGCTCACGGAGGACTCGCAGAATCCGTCGAGGTGAAACGCGGAGCGACGGCAGTCGGAGCGGGGGGGGGGGGAGTTGAAACGAGGTACGCGAAGGGAGGTTGGGCGTTATTGTAACGCGAGGGATGTACCCGACGTAGAGCGTGCACGCGTATATACGCGCGTGCTCGCGCGGAGGTGTACGTGTATACATATGTCAGAGTCGCGGTCGCCTTTCTCTCATACATATTCATCAAACGCTAATTAATCATCGCCCGGCACACCCACGGCGAGCCACCCCCTTGGCAGCCCACGAAGCTGGGGGAAAAAAATACGAGCGTTGTCACGCAGACACCTCCATATATTACGAGCTACATCCAGATGTCGAAGTCGTCACTACGTAGCGAGATTTTTGCGTGAATGCGCGCAGGAAAATATTAAATTCGAGAACAAAAGGTATTTGCACTTTCTTTTGAAGTGTATTAAGAGCGCTTACAGGCAGGAGGGGAACGTAGTAGTAAAATATTCGTGGATATCGAAGCTGAAATATATTAATGGAATTTAGAAAGGATTTTATCGAGCTTTCGCAAACTCTAGCGAACAAATGATAATTAAAGTGTCTTTCAATTTTTAATCGATACTTGAAATAAAAATGTTAATAAATAAAACAAACTGCTATTATGTCGCAACGGCGAAACAAAAGAAATCGCATTTAAAGACCCGTCATAAATTTTCCGGACGTCCTCTGGCGCGCGAAAGAAGTTTGAACGGTATCGATACGGCGGAAACAATACCGAAATATCCAAGAGCCACATTCCCGTTCGTAGCCAATAAATATCGTCGTGCGGGGCAATCCATCTAAATTGTAATTTTGTAATCCCATTAAGCAGGCGGCCACCTTCGCACGCACTTGCGGGGTCCTTTCGCCAGGCCGGCCCTTTTCACGCAGACGGGCCGCGTATAATTAGGTGTCGTTTATTTTACATCTGAAGGCGCCGCGCGTCGTTGGGGTGACACCGCCACCATCAAGATATATATATTTTATGTGTGTGTGTGTGTGTATATTTATGCACCAACGGGTCTCTGCACATAGCCGCGCGTGATGTGGCAGTGGCTCATAGAACGCTCGACTGCTAATGTGACGCGATCATCGCCACCCAGCCATCGTCCATTGATATTATACGCGCCGTGGGGATGCCCGCACCCTTCTCGCCCTTTCGGTATTTCCTGCCAGCCTTACCTTCGTCGAAGCGCCCCTCCTCGACTCTCCTCGTAGAATAGCACCGCAATTTTCTACGTCACTGTTCGTACATTACGCGATCTCTCGGTCGCGAGATGATGATACGGTTCGATGCTTCATTGACTTATTGATGTTGAGGGGATATATCGTTTTATTCTCATTACTGAGTTTTGAATGTTCCAAGAAAGTGCATGTATGGTGCACACATATGGCTAAAATCGAGAAAACCCGAAATAAATTTGAATTAATTTATCAATTATTTTATTAAATTTGCACGTCTTTCTACAAAATCTTTTTAACTAAATCTTATTATTTTTAAATATGATTTTGGGGTAACGATTTGGTCTACTGATATTGATAGAATATGTGGATGGATAAATATATTCAGTAGCTCATTTCATTTACTGCTTCAAGTTCTCTTTTCTCTATAAGTAATAAAAAAAATGACGATTTTTGAGTTATATCATTGTTATAGCAAATCAACACAGATATGTCAATAAATGCTTATCGAATATTAATATTTATATACCTATATAATCTATTATATTGTATATAAAATGACTTACGAATGCGAGAATTCGCCAATTAAAAAAGGACGAACCAAAAACGTATACGACATGCTCTCGTGATTTCGCGCAATAAAAAATTCCATTTTTTCCCTCGCTGACACTCAAAATTTCAAGATTCGGAAACACGTTTGTCGTTTGCTGAAAAACGTGTTGGCGTGTTTTGACTGTCGCCATCAAATCGCAACGGAGCGGCAGATTGCGAACTGACAAATGAGCACGGGGACGCGATTCACGGCAGACATATGGGCTTCATAAAAAAAAAAAAGAGAGATAGGTGGCCTGTAGTCGATCCGAAATTAATGGAGACCAAACACCGCACATTCTGCGTCGCCGCCGTCCCCGTTGTGTGTACACATCGGCTATCACCATTATGCTCCTGTTATAATGTGTGTACACACCCCCTTTAGCACAATAGAATGATCTATGACTGCTGCAAGTACGAATCGGCAAGTCGGATTCGCGCTCTCCTATAATTTTTTTCATTTTCATTCCACTGTCATTATCTTTTTTTTCGTTTAAATCTTTTCGCGTTTTTCAAATTTTTATAAAAAAATATTCCACTGAACTTAAATTCATGAATTCAAGACTAGAAAATATTGATAATCTAAATAAGCAAGCATCTTCTATAATATTTTTTACTATTATTTATTAGTATTTATTTTTCTTTAAATAAAAAATATTACAAGTACAAAAATTCTAAAAAATATATACGACGAAATGTAAATTATACAAATAAAGTGGAATGAGTATAAATGCTTCTGTTTCTGTTTAAATATTTTAAAAAGATTTAAACGTAAATATAAATTATTTAAGAAAAAATTAAAAATTATATGTGTGTATATACATATATATATTGCACACTATGATTTTACACATTTGCATTGCAAAATAATTGTTCCTAACTTAAGCAGAGAACATTACGTTCCACTTTTGTTTATACGAAACATTATACACACATTTTGATATACAAGTTGAGATTTTCTTACAGAAAGCATGAAAATTTTGCACCATACTTGCAGGATATGTTCGAAAAAAGCGAAATGTCCGCATTATGCGTGCAATCGTGTAATTCGGCTGCGTCTAAGCGTGCAAATAATAAAATTGGATTTTGCCACCCCCTCCTTGGCGCATACATGGCGCGTGACTCGGAGGGTAGGTTTTCGGAAGGTGGACAGGGGCACGGCGGGGTCCGAAGGGGTCGGGTGAGCTGCAAGATCAAAGACGCCCCGCAGCAATTCCGTACCTTCTACGTGACATATTACGTGTAAATTGGCAAGGACAGGCACGAGTGGCGCGGCACCTAGCGAACTTTGATCATTTCACCTGTGGGACTTGTACGCCTGCAGCAGTCGCGATAAGAAATACGATCGTTGTCAATAAATTTGTTTTTGGTCCTGCCTTATTTATAACGATGCTGTCTGACAATGCGTACAGATCGAAAAGTCAACTTTTGGATTTTCTCTAGCGCACGTAACAATGCCTTGATTTGGCACACTAATCTGTTTCTCTTGCGAAAGTATCAATTCCAATATTACAGCCAACTATTAAAGATGGTTTAAAGTTGAGCCAAAACGTTTGTAAATTATAGCGTTATGCATTGAATATACTTGTTGTTGAATTATTTAAATTTGTGTACTAATTTTGAATTTTGTTAAAAAAAAAAAGATAAATAAAATTAAAGAGAATTAAAAATGTTATTGTTAAAAAGTTACTATATACTTATTTTAATTTATCAATTGTTAATTGTTTTGTTTAGCTTCATATGTATAATTTTATACAGTTTTACACAACAAACACATAAAAGATTATTTAATATTATTTTTATATTTTAATAATATTTTTAAATAAATAATAAATTTATAATGAGAAATATTAAAACTTTTTCAACGGCATTAATTTTAAGATATACATTTGTTATTTTGCTTTCTTTTAATTAATATTAAGTAAAATTTATGGATGGTACTTAAAAAATTCTCAAGACAGGTACACCTTGATTTTGTTACTTAATAATAATCTTATCATAAATAACAAAACCGAAATAAAAAGCGTTTATCAATTGTGTCGCGTAAAGAACGAGTAGATAGATCGAATTAACAATTATAATTTTTACCTTCGTGAATGAGAAAGATGATATTTGATGTTTGTTTGCTACGACTTGCTCTCTGCACGAAATGCACTGAAAATCTCCGAAAGAGTAGTTTCCGTAGTAACGAATAAAAACATGCTATACAGACGCAGAGTTATGTCGATATTACTTTGCCAGAAAAAACACTTTCCATGCTCCATCTTGTCGTCATTTTCGTGACTCAGATATCTCTCTGCAATGGATAATTCAAATTCAGAGCGCGGTTCTGTGTTGAACTGAGAATGGTTGAAGTACCGATACTCGATGCTTGTACTCAATTGGTAATTTGAAAGAATTTAGAGTGATCTCGTGTATCGACAAGATATTATTATCAATTTAGTGGAGTGACAATTACTTAAATAAAAAAAATATATTTAGATTTGAGAAAATGCAAAGATAATATTAAAATATATGTATGTCATGTAAAAATATAATATAATATAGTATTTAATTGTTAAGGAAATATTTTATAAAATAAAAAAATAACATCTAATTAAAACGAGACGTAAAAAAATTTATTTTTATATTTTTTTTTTATTATGTGTGTATATATCATACATATGATTTTATTAGAAATTTATTAAAAAGAAAGAGCCATATTATAATTTTTTTTATTTATTATTAAAAATACACACTTTTTAAATTAAATTTGTTCATGATTTCCACTTTATCGGCTTTACCTTCTCGATGGAGAATTATTTCAAAGAAGTGTTGTATGATGGCGGCATCTGTATACGGGACATTTCCCTCTCTCTTCTCCCCCCTCTCTCTCTCTTCCCCCTTTCTCCTCCCTTTCTCTCTCTATGTGTGTTACATACTTTTATTTTTAATTTTTAGTAATACAAAATATATTAAATTATTTTGTGTTGAGAATATTGTGTTATATTAAGAAATTACAAATTAGAATAGAATATATAATTGGATGTATAATTGTTTTTGTTAAAAAAATTAGCTTTTTATATAAATGAAAATCTTATAATTAGTATTTTGTAATTGGTTAATAATACATTTATATTTATTTAAAGAAGATATGATGTCTATAATTGATTTTTTTTATGTTTTAGGCTGGCTGCCAATAACTCATAAGGATTCTTTTTCGACGCTTTATCGGTCGGTGAGTCCTATCTATATCTTTAGATGAGATATTAATTAATTTAGAGATTACTTAGAAATACCTAACGATATTACAGAGGTATTTTCGATGTTTCTGAATTCATATTTAGCTATAAATTTATTTATATCCGATTTAATATTTTGTATTAAAATTTATAAATATCATAAAAGAAATGAGATAAATATATAGGAAATGTATGAATATTTCATGGTAATCTCCTACATACTGTTCTATATTTTTAATACTCTTTTTTTCATATACTAAATCTTTTATGTATACATCGAATATATTGTTAAATATATATTTAACGTGTAATCTGCGTCCTATAAATCGAAAGTGATATAAGCATCCCTAAGTCGTTGTGCCACGTGGAGTTGGCGGGTCCATGTATCGGGTGATTTACGGCACGTCGAGATAATCGGTCCACGAGGGAACGTCACATTTCGATAGCGGGCGCGTAAAAAAATATGTTGGCATGTTTCGGTCGGTCAACGCGTTATTAAATATCACGTATTATTTTGCCCTCGCGGGGTCAGCCGTGATAATGACGTAGTAACGGCTTGTGGGGTCACGTGTACGGGGGTAAGGCATCACGACGACAGGTTCTATTGGTCGACGTTGCCATCGTACCACCCATAAACATCGTTATTCTCGTACGTTGCGATAATAATTGTGTATTTTCACGCGGGGCAACTAACCGATGTTTGTCAGTGGAGAACGCGCTGATAACGATAACGAGGCGCCCCGTCACACCCGTTCGCTTTCCCCGTTGTCGTCATCATTGTCGATCGTAAAGACGTATCCATAATAGCTAAATGTATCTGAATTATTCATTGAAAATGAAGATATCAATGGAATTTGTAGAAAAGTTATATTAAATTTTAATTACTTTAATTAAGTTTGTATAAATATATATAAATAATATAAATCTAAGAAATAAGCAGTGTATCATTTCTTAGTTGACGTTGATCTTATAGTGTTTAATATTTTTATATCATTTGTTAAATATATTTTTTAGTTTTATAAACAATTTGCAGAACTGAAAAATTTAATAATAGATGTAAAAATATAATTATAAGCGTTAAGATTTACTTTGCCAAAAAAGTCTTCTTCTTATTTCTTTTTTTGTGTTATTCATCAGTTTAGTACTCAACATATTATTGAATATAAATTTAACTTTTTTGAAGAAATCTGTTTTCCTAATAAAAAAGTTTCTTAATAAAAATAAGAGTTAAAGAATTTTTGCACAATTTTTTGTTTTTTTTTTAAATTTTATTTCAGATAATGATCTTTCCATCTATTTTTGATAAGTGTCTAATTTTTAAAAATTAATTAGCGCAAATTATTATTCAAATAATGACAGCTTTTTATGTATCTCTTATATATCTAGTATGATATAAAAATATTATTAAACACTATAAGATCAACGTCAACTAAGAAATGATACACTGCTTATTTCTTAGATTTATATTATTTATATATATAATTTATCAATTTTTTTTAGTATTCGCGAATTAGTATTTGCAAATCTTGTCGCGAATACACATTGATATATTTAAGATCTCTAACGAGGCAATTGTCGTTACAGTTATCGTGAATCTTACTGACTATTTAATCGAAAGATATCTCACGTTAATTACATATAATCACGTTAATTCGAGAAGATATCATGGAATTCCCAGAGATACTGCGCCCTAAGTATAAAATGCTTCGATAAATCAGAAGTATTTTATCGGGTTTGGAGGGTCGCAATGGGGTCGATGGAGTACCACATATGCGAGATTTCGATAACTCGAAAGCGTTACGCACATAAAATCATTTGTCGATCGCTTCTTCGAATCAGGCGATACTGAGTTGAACGATTCATGACGATCTGTTTTGTTGCAAACGCGCTAAGGAATATTATTTTGTTTTCCATTTCTCTTTCTTTCTCTTTTTATCTTTCTTTCTAAAAAATTATTTTGTTTAGCTTGAAAATTAATCGTTGCTCAGATCGATAAGCTGTTCTTTCTGATTCATTTATCAAAGACGAATACATTCTTATAGTATTTCTGTGATATATATTAAGGAAATATATATAAATATTTCTATATATTATATAATATTAAATAATATATAATGTCATTTACTTATAATAATGATTAAACTGAACTATGATGATGAATAATAATACAAATACATTACACAGCACATAAGATGAGATAATAGAAATAATGAAGAGCTTGCATATTTAAGCGTGTGTTATTTAAGGGGATCTCATGACCTCTTAACGGAAAACATAATATGCATCGCGTGGAGAGCAAATGAGAAAGCATTTGATTATATCGATACTATGTGGACCGCGTAGCGATCAAAACATGTTTTCGTATATTGGTACTTTTGTCATTAGAATCCAACCCCTTGCTGCTTTTTTTATATAAGAGAGATCAACACTTCTCTTGCGTAGACTGACCCTCGACTGAAAGTTATGTTGGTAGGGTTACAATCGTTCTTATGTCAGGCAACTTCTTCAAATCTGAGGTACGAAGCGATGTGGGATATTACAGCGTAATGGTATCTTGAGGTTCAAATATGAAATATTTTTCTCATATTAATTTGTGATATTAACCCTTTATTTTTGTACAAAAAAGTGTACCTTGTTAACGAGACGATTATCTCTCTTTCTTTTTTATATTTTTTTATTACTTTTTTCTAGGGGATTTCTACTTATCGCATTAATTTTTTTCTAGGAGGCTTTATGTTTAATTTTGGTGAATATTTGCGTTTGCTTACTATGTGCTTTGTATTTTTTCTGCCAAAATCATAAGCTTATCTATATAAAATAATTAATGTAAAGTAAAAGAAAACTCGCTTTTCTCTTCTTTTTCTTTAAAAGTTATTGAGTTTAATATTAATTTATTAGATAATTCCTGATAGACTGGACAATATTATTATTAGTTAATTTCTGAGTCAATGCATTATTAAAAATTGTTTTTGAGAAAAAATTTTTTTTAGAAAAAAAAATTGTATTATTAAAATTATTTTTTTAATTTATTATCATCTAAAGAATATTATAATCTAAAGAATAATTTTTTATTTTTTTAAATGTGATTAACAGTTCCACATTTGAACTTACAGTTCATCGGTGATTATAATTCCGGATCTCCACATTTGTAACTATCGTCAGGCGGAATTATCAGAATTATCTTGATAATTTAATTTTTTATATTTTTTGAGAACACGAAAACATTTTGAAAAATAGAGTAAAAATCGACTTTTTTTAAACCAAGTGCCAAGTTTATTTATTTTTTGAACAGAATAAAAAATGTTTAATTCCAACGATAGCAAGATTAAACGTTTTTAATTTCAGAAGAAGATCCGGAATCAGGTCACTGATAAACTGTGCAGAGGTCAAATCCATTTATTGTTACTAAATTATTTTTTTTATTTACAAAATACGAAATAAATTTTCAAATAATAATAAAAGACAAAAACCAATTTTGAAAAATATTTATTTTTCTAAAAAAAATTTCTGAAACATAAGAAATAGCGTGAGAAAAGTAGAGCATCACATAGAATAAGTTTCAATGAAAAAACGGCGAAGAATATTTCATCATTAAAGCGCGTGCGCACGCGTATTTCGCTTTATTCTTTTACATTTATTATATTAAGACCCGGAACGCGGAACGAACGGAACAATCGGTTTTAGATACCGACTCTACATACACGAGCGACAGATGATTCACGGGAAACGCGAGATGTCGAGAGGGTCGTTTCTCTTGTTGGTCGTTTCTCGTTTCTCTCGCCGAGGGTTCAACGTTCACTCCGCGCAAGGACGTGGCTGTCGCCGTCGACGGCGACAGCGGCATGGAGATATGCGAAAAAAAGTCGGGACGTGAAAACATTGGTATTTTCTGTTTGGAACGGAGCGAACCTAATGAGCCGTCTAACACGCGGAAAAATGATAAGACCGGGTCCTTGACAGTTGGCACTTAAACGAGCCCCGATAAGAGCGCACGACGCCGACGTCGCTTTCCGGTATCGACGCGATCTTAACCCTGAGTCGCAAAAGCGAGCGAAAACACGCTGCGTGTGCAATTTTCGAAAATTGCAAGAAACAGGAAGAGCCATAATTTTTAACCGAATAATCGGGTGATAGCGTAATCTTTGTCGTCACGTGAAATATTTTTAAACACGTTTTCCCTTCGCGCGATGATTAGTCACGGTAGCTTTTAGAGCGCGCGAGTTAGACACTTAAACGCCGGTGTTAGCGTTAATTTTATGCGCTTAGGATATTTTAACCGAATCATATCGCGCGCGCACGCGGTACCTATTAGCTGATACCAGCTCCAGCTTCTCATATCGCGGCATCTTTTGACAATTATAAGTTTACGAAGCGGTGCTTCTTCCCGAACGCTCTGAACGCGCGGGGACACCGTCGATTATGATTTGACGACAAGTCCCTCGCGTTCTTTCGCAAGTAAATAGACGCTGTCAGGCATGGAAATAAGGGGGGGGGGGGGACTTTCAATTAAAAGCTCGAGTGATACCCCGTTATCTCTCTGAAAGTCGAGTGTTCACTTTGGCCACCGTGAACTTCGCACTCGACTCGACGGTATACGCGCTCGTAACGCACCGCTTTGGCTCCGTGCGCACTTATTCCGCTCGAGTGACGATTCGACTCGGTAATGATTGTGCGCGGCGATTACGCAACGGGGGTAGAGAGACTCGAGGGCCCGCGCGCGATTGTTGAGTAAGAGACGAGGTGAAGGTGAGCGGTGAAGCCGAGAGTAGTAGTAGCAGCAGCGGCGGCGGCGCGCGTTGCCCGGGTACACGCGCGGGGAGGGTGAGCTGCAGCTGATCGCTCGCCTCTACCACAGGCGGGAGAGAACACGTAGGATCAACGACCGGAACCGCATCGTGATCTCGCGAAGCGGGGCAGAAGGCAGAAATTTCCCTTTCATCGTGAAGCGCGCCCGGCTCTCGCGTAAGCCGCGGTTTGTTAGATAATGCGCGCGCTACTTATCTACACGACTAGCGGTTACACATTCGGCATTTACGCTTTGCTCCACTTCGCAGAAACGGGACGATCGGATGGGAATCCGTCGGTCAGATATTTAAAAACCCCTGAGTGGGACTAGTGATGAAAAGTAAGACGTACGCAGAACGGACGCTGGACGAAATCACGGAAGAAGAATAATTTATGCCAGTTGTGATCACATTTGATTTTTACTTTTGATACATCTGATTCTTAGGAGAAATATATACCCGTTAGAATTCCAGCTTACTAGTATCGCAAGAATACTAGAATAAGGGTGGAAGTTTTACCTTTTTCCTTCGCTGTGTATTTCTCTTTTGTTTTTGAAACTGATTCTGAACAAAAAGATGGGAAAGATTTAAAGAAATCTCTGATTGGCCGTAGGCAAACGTGAGGTAAGGGTGGAATAACAATGAGACAGGAGAAAATACAATCGGACAATGTATTTCTTCGTATTCGTAATTACATTTAAACGTCAAGGACAATTGAAGTGACGATGACGCCAAGTGGCTGTGGCCGATTAGCGGTAGCCACATCAGGGAATACCTCGGGATCTATGTCGAAATCCTGGCCGGTGCTGACTCGTCACACTGGACTCGCTTAACGAACGTGCGCCTACACTGCACGGGGTGGGAAAACACGTGGGCACGGAGTGGGTCTTATAAAAGTAGGTGTGTGCTAGCATGCACGTAGGGGCTTTTACGAGGAAACAGCAAGAACCGTAACCCACTTCGATCGAAGGAACGTGAACGCGAGCGATTGAGCGGGAGGGGGGGGGGTAAATGAAGGAGGAAAGGGGGTCTCGGTTCTCTGGAATTTGTATGGTCATCGTTTACGTGGACGAACATTCTCAGAATAATTACATCGGGTATACGGAACGGTTAAATTCTGCCAACTTTCCATTTCAATGGTTATCCAAGGCTTCCAAGGAATTCGATTGACCTACATCTGCCTCTGATTGACGCATGTGAAAAATTTTTCGGCAACAAGATCGATAGAAACATTGCTCTATAAAGCTATATCGCTAAAAGTTAAAAGAGAGTTATAATTAATTAATGAATTAATTAAGTTTATTAGTTTTTATTTTATCATTTGCTTAGATCTTTATTATTATAGAGGATATGTTCGTGTTTTTCATTAAGTTAAAGGAGTATTTTTTGACGAGTTAAAATATTCTCAAATTTATTTGGTAAATTAATTTTGTTCTGCAAATGATTTTTGTACTTTAGATTAATACTAGTACTTTTATCTTACACATACAAATTGAAGTGTCTCAATGAGGAACAACATTTAAGAGGAAGTTGAATACAATCATCGCGTAAATAATCGTATATCGCGTGTTTATGCACAAATGCACACAGTTAGTTTGGTCCAAAATTCGTCGGTTTTTATCCGAAAAATTCTGGAAATTTATATTGGCTGTCGCTCGCACATAGTCACCGGATGAATTCGCTATCAGTGCTGGGTCAAGGCGTAAAGATACAAGTGCAGACGTGAAAAAAGCGCGCGATATAAGAGAATGGTATAGAGTAGACGATTAATTGTGTTCAGGCTGAAAGTTATCATGCACCGCGGGTTATCGAAAGTATGAGACTATCATTTTTTTTAACCGTAAAATACCGTTGCATCTTCGTGACTATTTTTCTTATGTAAACTGAACGATACACACACATCTACACATGAAATATTAGCTTATACGAATTATATATAATACTATTATTTAAATTAATTATAAATTATCAAAGATTTTTTATTACATCTTATTTAAAATACAAAATATTGTCCGAAAATTTATAATATTAAAAGAACGGCAAAGAAATACTGATATACCACTTTATTTTTGGATAGTACAATAATTTTGTTTCATATCGCGTTATATATAAACAAGACATCAAAGAAAAAAATATTAACGAATTAGTTCTACAATACAGCTACAAACATGTAAAATGCTCTAATATCATCAATTAATTTTTACTATTGTTTAAATTCTGTAACTTGCAAAAAAAATTATGTAAATTTTATTGTTGCGTGTAGCAGATTTTGATATAGAAAAAAAAAACATGGATGTATGTATAAATTATGGTTTTCTAATTATTTCTTTAATTATTTAAACAGATCATGTTTTATCAGCATTAATACAATACAATATTCAGTTTCCGAGAAATTAAAGGGTTCTGCTTTAGGAGACCTGTGCCAGAAATGATAATCTTTCTCTAATATGATTGGTAAAAATTTAATATTATTTTTAGTATTATATTATATGTTGAAGATAACAAGAGGATAAAAAATAATGTAATGAAGTTGTCCAAGAATTAATATCTTTATTTTTACTTGTGTGTTACAATTATGTAGATTAATGTCGCGTGCGGCATGTCATATCACAGATAATACATCCTGACGCACATGCATTTTTTAACGGAAATCTCATAAACGATATTGCCGAAGTGTTATTGCATTGTGTTATTGTATAATAATGTGCGTTAGGGATAAATTAAACTGATATCACGAATTATCGCAATGCCGGGAAAATATAATACAACGGAATAACAGAAACGGAATAGAGACACGTTGAGTTATTGTCATCAATATATCTATTAGAAAATTAAATAAAATACATAATTTCCAGTGAGACTGTTCCACTTTACTGTATGAATAGGAATTGAGCTTGATTAGTATATTATTTAAATTGTGTAATTTTTTCAAATAATTTTAATGGTGCCGTATTTGCACAATTTTTTGTCTTTTGTGCATTCAAAATTAGAAAAGAAATTTAACGGATATTTTTACTTCAAACATTTCGTTATCACTAGAATAATTTTTCACTATGTATGTTGATAATGTTTCGTGAAAAAAAAAAAAAATACTGAAACGCGTTTTTTTCCTCCACGTGTTCTCTTTCCGAACAATTCTCATTTAGCAGGTGATCAATTAGGCATAAAAATTTCATCATCGAACAGGCGAGATCAAGACGCGAAACATTTGACATTATTCCGTAGCCATTACGCTCGTTGCGTGATCTCGATAGAAGAAAGGAGGTTCAGAGGCGACGAGTCTTTATCGGTCGATAGGTGGTCCCGGGATGGTGCGGGGTGCGCTCATAGAAGGCAGGGGCAACGGGCAAAGTGGAAAACAGCAATAACAACGATCCACGCGGACCCCCTGCGACGCCTATCGCTCATTTCCATTGCGTCAGTAGCTCCCAGTAATAACGCGACCCCCTGTGGGTTATCGTTCCGTATTTTTGCTCTTTTTCGCTTTCTTCGGCGTTCTTAATCACGCGAGATGCCTCCCTTCCTACACATCGCCTGTTGCTGCGGTCGTCAGCGATAACTCGTGTGATAAAGCCCGTCACGAGAGAAGTTGATCTACAACGAAAGCGCCGTATTGCGTTGCAAGGCCCTCGCGGGGCCCCATAGATCATTGTCACTGCGTCCCCACGTGGCGACGCATCCCCTCGCGCAAGCTGTCGGTTGCGCGCATTGATGTCCCTGAAAAGTATTCCTTAAGTTGCATCAGCCTGTTCCAGATTCGGGAGACACATCCGGCGCGTGAGATTTTGTGATAATATCTAATACTAGCTGGAGCGTCTAATTGTTAAAACTCGATACATGCATACATGTTTACATTTAATCGACGATTTCTGAGATATTGTATTTTTCCGACGGAATTGGCCGGTATAACGAATTATTTTATTTAATTTGCTACAACGTGACTTGCCATTATGTCATATCTCACTCGTCCACTGACAAGAGTCCGATATGACTCAGAACATCTTTACTGTACACAACGCAAAAAAATGGAAGAAACGTCTGATGTAATTCTTAAAATATTTTGTTTCATCCACACATACTCTCTAAACCTCACATACGGTGAAACATCGCTCTAAAAAAGTGAAAATTGAGCTTGTGCAATTATTTCTCAGTAATTTGCCATTCTAATCTTCTGTGAAATTCTGAAGTCTATTCAATTCTATAGAAGTGAATTTTTACTTTTACAGAGTCAAAAATCAATCGAATTGTACCAGTTCAATTTTCACTTTATGAGATTTAAATCTCAATTGTTGTCTAAAAATTTATATATCGCGAATAAGTTTCTAAACGTAAACCTGTACATTGTACAAATCGTATAATATCTATATAAATGGCACAGTTACGTTTTATAATAAAATATAATGATCATGCACATATTTTTTAGTTAGTTCATTAGATGCTTACATATACCATTTGAAGAATCGCGTGCGTGACTCATTTGCATGTAAGAAAATTACATGCGTATCGTTTATTTTGTGATAATATTAATTATTTACGGCGGAGAATTGCTCTATCATGTCACGAGATATTGAATAATTTAGCTGATAGTATTTTTAACGTAGGTCGGTAATGGTCCATTCAACATCCAGTCCCATAACGGATTGATGATTGCGACAGCGCTTATCCGTTGAAAATAACCGTGGAAAATAACTGTGTTAGAAACACTACAGTCTGCTTTTCAATCGGAATTCTTTATTACAGGAAATGATCCGTTACAGTAAATATATTTAATAGACGGAACGAATGTGCGCTGCATGATAATGGCACTTGGCTTTATAAAAAAAATATCTATATGCCTACGTGATTAATTTTTCATGGAATTTTTAAATGTCTGAATAAATTCGGATAAATTCGTAATGTCACATCGTAAATTACAACTCTAGGAGTGAAACAGAAGTGATCGAATGGAACACAGTTGACCCTTGCTCCTAATGAGCGACAGATTACGCGCAGCTTAAGAGACAATATAATTAGCAGATATATTCTGTCGGTCGACAGACGCGACGTCCTTTGACCTTCCGACGATTCCATTCGTGAAACGTAAGCATTTGCATGTATCAGTGTATAAAGTTATATTCCATTACATCAACTGCCCGGCTCGTTTTATTCCAGACGGAAACAAATACATTAATTCCCTTCGACTTTACAGCTCCTGCAAATTGATTGGAGAAAACATTTTTTGTTCTCACAGAGTAGATAATGAAAGACTTATTTCTTTTTCGTTCTTTTTAATGCTAATGAGGCGGCATAAATCGTGCATATATTATGTAACTAGATCAGTTCGTTATGTATGCAACCTAGTGACATGTGCTATGAATACTCAAATGCTATGACTTTACGTACATTGTTGTTCGATTGTCGTCCAAGTCATAAATTCGTGAACTTTGTAGTAGCTTCATCGCATTGCTTCCTATTTCTCGCTTGAAATTTTAGAAAAAAATCTTTTTAAGAAATTTAAAATTTAAAGTTAAAAATTTGAAATTTAAAATTTATTTCTAAAAGATTAAAATTTGTATTTATACTTTTACTACTCTTTTATGTTTTATTTATTTTATTGCACGACATAACTTAAATCACACACAGGCATGTTAAGTGCATACTTCTTTATTATGCACGTAATTTAAAATAGTGACGATATACATATGTCTAAAAAAATTTATGTATTTAGCATAATCTATTTTCGCGTATCTCTTTTACTTTCGATCGTTAACAAGTCTCTTGTTTTTCGGACCGTTGGCGCTTGATTCCTAACGTCGCTTGTGTGATCTTTAAGAAGGGAATCGCGGATGCAGTGGGCACCAGCTCGGTCATTCGGTCACATTCGTAGTACATGCGGCTGCGTACGCTAATATTAGCAGCGCAACATGGTAACCGCGCATCGAGCTTATTCCTGGCCTAGCAGCCAGCTGCTTGGCTAGCCAGAGTCAAGGTTACGGCATTACTACTGACTTGTCGATGTTATAGTTGTAGATATCGTGCACGCGGTCGCGTATGCATCGATTACATCGGGCTGCTCTTTGCGGATACAAGAGCCGTGAACGAGGCGACTCTCAATTAGTGGTAGCGGCCGTATCGGTCAGACACTGAGATGCGACAGACCGTCACCAACCAGCTTACGGCGCTTTATTAGCAGATAAAAAGTTATATCGATTTACTCTTCTTATTTTTGATACTGATGCTTTATCTTCGTTATTACTGAAGTTCTTTTTTAATTCACGAGATAACATCGATTAAAGGCGTAGTAGAAGTAGTAGAGGATTTACAACGTTTTATCTTCCCAACATGCATGACTTTTAATTTCTTTTTTTTTTGTCTCGGTTCGAGTACTTATCTATTCGTATATGCTGCACCAGCAATCGTCGGATTAAAGATAGCGTATTTCTATAAAAAGATGCTGTAAAGCGAGCGACCGTGGAGGATTCCTTAGCGGAAGCGGCGTTGCGACGCGCCATTTTGATGACGACGACGGCGACGACGGCGACGACGACGACGACGGCGACGGCGACGGCGACGGCCTTGGCCTTCGTTTTCGAACGAAATGCCATACGCCGTCGTCCGAAGTGAATCGCATGTACGAGCCAACCCACTTTGATTGGGGCGGGCGCGTATGTGGAGCATGCGTTCACGGTAAAAGTGACACGGCGACGTTACGTTACGTGCCCCGTTATGGCGCACGCTAGCCGGGATGCCGGTTTGTTACTTCGTTTATCCGCTAACCTAAGGCCAAGGTAGTGGGCACGTTACTTTCACCGATTATGTCGATTCCTCGTGACGACGGCGACGATTTCTTGAAACTCCCTCCCCCCCCCTCTTCCATGCTCTCTGCCTATCGTTGGTATGCCGTATTAGGCACGGATCCTGTTCTTGTTGATTTTATTATTAGAAAGAGTTCCAACTCTCTAGTCCGGTTACCGTCCAAGGTTCAGGAGTGATTTCAGAGACGACACCCGACATTTGATATAAATTTCATGCTAATTAGATGCTTTTATTAAAATTTGAATACCAAATTGTAAGATGGCTATTAAGAAACTCTGAGCGAATCCTGTTTGTTATGTCTGCAAATTCCAGCTTAATGAATTAAAAAAGAAATCAGTAACCACCTTCTTCGCTCCTTACAAGATCTATCCATCATGAGGAAGTATTTTTGGAGCAGGAGAGGAGAATTCTGTTATATTATAATATCATTTTTTATTTCTCTGACATAACTTTTACATAATTTTGCATTATTATTTAATATTGAATATTTTTTACCGTTATAGAACATGTCGATTAGCAAGATACTAATTTATTTTGGATATTGATCACTATTATTAATAATTTTTTCCATTACTTATATGACATCGCAAATGGGATCAATAATCTCCCAAACCAATTCAAATTCGTTTCTGTAATGGATAGTTCCATGCACATACGAAACAAATGCCTTGTTATTGATAATACAATATCGGTATCAAAAGTTTACACCGGATAAAAATTTTAAATTCATTTACTAGCACCATTTTTCCATATAATTGCCATTCATATGTCAATATAATTTCCATATGTCTCGATAATTACATTGTGTTTAGTCATTAAGTGATGTTTAGCAATTTAGAAATAAATAAATTAACATTGTTCGCGATTTAAATTCAGAATGTGACATCAAGTTTATAATTACTTTCGTTGCATAATTAGATATAATGACGTGTTTATATGTAAAACAATTTTTTCTGCGAGATACTAAAACAAAAGATACATTACTAATAAAGTCAGGTCATTGCTAATAAACTTAGTGCTCGGTTTACCTGAAACAATTTCCGTTTCAACAGTTGTTTTAAAGATTATCTAGAATTATATACTACGACTACTTGATAACTGAAGCACTGAAGAAACTCGTACGCTGTAACAATTTATTTTTATCTCGAGACAAATGTACAGAATTAATTTTTATCTGAAGACAATGTACAGAAAAGATCGAAGTTTCTCCCTAAATTTACTGATAAAAATACTGCTAAGATAGCAGTTATTTCTGGTTTTAAAATTAAAAACTATTATTTTGCTGTCTTACACACACATAACGAACAAAATTGAACGTTACATGTATTATTTCCAACAAAATAATATCTTGCAGCATTATTTGTTTTGAGTAGATTATTAATTTTAGGTATAAAACTAAGTATAAAATTTGAATTATTAAATATATTATATATTATAATATTTTATATGTTTATATAATAATTTTATATATATGTAATTATGATATTATTATATATATATTAGAATTATTAGAACATGTAGTCCAAAAAATAATTAATCTTGAGCTCGAACAAGAAATACGCTTCCATAATGATTTTATAACGCTTCATGAATAAACATTTAAATGTGTTATCGAAGAAATTTAATCTTCATGATCTTTTAATGATATACCGCGCAAACTTGTTTACGTATTAAATTAAAGGAAGGAATGGTAGTATCTTTACAGCTGACGGTAAAATAGAAAATGTGAGGATATATTGTTTATTGAAATAACCAACATTTTCTAATAAATTATAAAATGTGTTTTTTTTAATTACACACACGCGCGCGCGCGCACGACATATATGTAAAAATATATACATACATGTATATTGCTAATTTTATTATTAATATTTGTTTATATTTAAAAAATTTTTTTTTTAATTTACATGATATTCACATATTTACATTAATAATATTCGACATTATGAATTGATATTTGGTATTGAAAGAATTTTAAAACTTTTCAACAAAATAATTAAAAATTGTTAAATTTTTTAATTTATATTACAGAAAGTAACATTACATAATATAATATGTTATGCGACAGTAACTTTCTTCAGACCTAATTTAATACTGAAGCTGGCACAAAATTTCTATTTGCAATTAGGTTACAACACTCATAATTTTGATGATATTACATCATTAATGTTTGGATGACTTGGCGGAAAGTGCCACTTTCAGCATGCTAAAGAACTGTTATTCATCGCATATTACCCTCGATGATTGTAAAATTTTACGGTATAAAGGAATAAAATCGTGAAAAGAATATAATAACATCGGCAGATGATACTATTATTGTGAAGAAATAAACACAATTACAAATGCGCATAATTATTTTTATTATATTTATTTATTAGTTTTAGGCGCAGAAACGCGCACGTTTAACTCTACGTATTTAAAATAATTTAAAATTAAATTGTTTCTTAAAAAAATATTAATTTAATATATTTACTTACGTGCTACGTACATCGTTTACAAATCATGAAAGAAAGAGTTGTAATTATTAATGGAAATATCGGAATTTGTAAGAGAAAATTTTTTGAAACAATATTTAATTTAATCCAGTAAATTTTGGGATGGCGCGTCAAAGTAATACAACTTTATTGACATTACAATCTTTAAGCCATCAATTGATGTTGGCGCATCAACGCGGTGCACGATCGCGTAATCGGCATGCCCTAAGCACTGTTTAGAATTCAGCGCGCGCCATTAACCCACAAAGTGCCTTTCTACTACGAAAATAGAAGGGCACTCGCAGCTGTTAATGGTATGCCCCGAATGCATTATGGCTTACGACCGTTCTTACTTTTTACATAATTAGGGAAATTTTAGCCGCTGGTTGGCATTCTTTATCATTTATACAATTTTCAACGGTACGCATCTGACTTGAAGTATTAGGAAGTGGAATAGGTAATCACTCCCTGTAATGGATTCTTAAGACGGCGAAAATTTTCCTTACCCTTTCTTTTTTTTTTTCAATCTTCAATCTTTCATTTGAATTGAATATACGAGAAAAACAGTACATGTAATTATTTTAAGACCCCATCTTTTTCCCATATTATTAAATCCCCATGATTATTTCATATTTTGATTACGAGATGATTACGGAGTTCTTAGAATTTAGATACATATCCTTGAAGAAGATTCGGTTCTGGACGCGAGCGCGGGTTTTCCCCCGTTGCGCGTCGCCGTTGGCTTCTATTTTTATGGCCGATAACGAGGCCGTGATAAAAAAAATAAAATGCTCCGCACGGGGTTAGGTACGCGCGTACTCTACCCATACGTGAATCTCGTCGCGTATGCACGCACCGTACGTGCATATGTACGCGCACGAATGAGAGTGAATGAGCGTAAGCGAAGCGCTTCGCGCCGGCCTCGTAATGAAAGTGAAATCGAGGGCGCCGCGCCGGAGCGCCGTTCGTTCGTTCGTTCGTTCGTTCGTTCTCTCCGTCGCGTCGCGCTCTGCCCCGCTGGACGGCGATGCCGAGACTTCGCCGAGAAGTCACTCGGGCTGTCAGGAACAAACAGTTCGCACGTCGCGGTTACTGAGTAACCCGTATGTCTGCCGGAAGTAGGTTGGCGCTGATCTCGTTGCTCGATTTCGCTCGGATGACCTCGCTCGAGAAAGGGAAAGGCACGCGTATATACGCGAGGACGTATCATCGTTTTTATGATCTCCTACGCGGTGAAATTGACCATTTTTGGGATTTTTGCATCGCTGAGTCGCGTTCACCGTGTAAGCCGCGTAATGTGGGAAGTACTTTACGTGAAGAGATTTAAATTGTACGTTGATACAATCAAATGACGTAACGTCGTAAAGTTCCTTTTTTTTCATCCTGAAAATAATTGCATTTTCGAGTAGAAACTTTTTAAAAATTACAATATACTTTTGCCTTTTTTCATGATACTCTCTGTACTTGTCTAGCAAGAAGAATGTATAACTTTTTTTTATGATGAATGGAACGAACAATTTGAAAGTTTAAACATTATATTGTATATTTTTTTTTTCTTTGAGGTTTGTAAAAAAATTTCTTTTTTATCTTTGGATTTTATAAGAATGTATACATTTATCATTCGTGAATTTATTATTCTGAAAAAAGCACAAAGTTTTTAATGTAAATTTTAAATGATTAAAAATATTTTCATATTTATAATATTGAGAAAAACAAGACGTGGTCGTCATATTTTAAAGATTATTATTATAAAAAGTAATAAATGCTAAACATAGTGACACTTTGTATGTAGCATATAATGAAATGCTCACGATAACGTGAAAACGTTAACGACGAATAGAAAGTTCATGTGGAGCGCGAGGTATGTTTTTTCGAGGAAGAAATTAGGGATCGAGCATGGCGATACCACCTAGAATTTAGACCCTAAGAAAAAAAAAAAAAATCAAGCGAATGTCGAGCGAATGAGATGGAAGGAAAGAGCGACTAACACACCGTGGTAGGGAAGAGTGAAGGGCGGGGGTTTAACAAAGAGGGAGGGACTGCTCATAGCGTTGGTTCAAACTTTCACTTTTTTCACCTCTTTGCCCCTCTTACAGTGATTCTTAAAAAGTGCCATGGCGGTACCAGCCCGCGATTGGTTGATTTTCGTCCGGTCTTCTCGCCCATTGGGCCTCCCCCTCTTGTAGAACTGATTCTCTGTCTGGTCTCTCTTTTTCTCATTCCTTTCCTTCGTTCCCTACTTCGTACCTCTCTTTCTAACACGTGTGGTCCTTTTTGCTCGCCCGTCGGGGGGTCCTCTCTCCTTTTCTCGGTTTATCCCCTCCCGGGACGGACAATCTCCCTCTCCAGCAACCCCTCCGACACTTCTGGGCACGGCAAGAGTCCTTATGTAACTGACACCATTCCGGTAGAGTAACCGGGACAAAACGCCGTACAGTATTGTAGCGGATAAACAAAGGAAACAAGGGGCGCAAAGAGCGCCGCGGGAATCAAGTTAGATAAGCTGATAACAGCCAGGCATCTCGATAATACATAGGGACGTGTATGCTCAGCAGGGATATGAATCAGTTAAGAGAATGAACCTTAGACGTGCAATTTTAGATTTCTTTGCTCTCAAGATGCATTCAAAATGATAAAAATGACCTAGTTTTCTACGTGAAAAAGTAGCGAATTTTCGAAATTAAAAAAAAGAAACGAGAGACTTTGAAGTATAAGAGAATGAGGGCAAAGTTGTTTATCTTAGATATCGCTATTTGTAACTTGAAAAGTACGAACAAAACGTATACATAAGGATATATGTAAGTCAAAATTTTATCTTTTACATCTTTATGAACGTGATATTATCAACGCAAATAGAATAATATTCGAAAAAATATAAACAAAGTAAAATTATCGAATATTATAATATCTATCGAGATTTATATTAAGAAACGTTAAAACAATTACTTTTTTGAGGAACAAAATTTTGCGAATATTTAATAGCCTTTTGACGCAACCGATTGTCGCGGCTGTGCTTTAATTATGATTTACTTCGTATCTGCAGTCTATAAGTCATGTTACATGTTAAAATCAAATGATTTGTTTATTCAATAATTTTTAATTATTTTATGACAAATCAATTCACACAATGTAAAGCGTTTAAAATAAGAATAATTCAATGTAGAGTTACGTCAAAGTCACTGCTGACAGCGTTATTTCGAACAGTTATTCATGAATAGTTGTTTATGAATATTCGTCCTCGCCGTGCCGAAAAAAAAAGCAATGTACGCGCGACGAAGATGGATATGGTGTTTGTAGGACGCGCTCAAGATTTGCAAGCAATGCGCAATTAACGGCACTATCATTAACCTTTCCGATTGAAATATTCATCGTACATTACCGAGCACAATGAAAGACGGATACCGGCACATGGAATAGAAACAAACGTAGTTACCGAAGAACGATTGTATTAAAGAACAATCGTGTATTCCGTGAAAAAAAAAATGGCAGGGATTTTCACGAACAAGAATCCATATACCGTTGATCGTTACCGATCGGAAATAATAGACAGTCATAAATTTACTTCTCGCTGAATCCCTTTGAATATTATCCCATTTGCTTTCAAGTTCGTTTTACAGTCGACGGAGGAGAAGGACGTGCGGGACATCCTGAATCGACATCGTGAGTCTAACGCGCCCGACGTTTCGAAAGTGTACAATCGGGGAATCAAATCCGCCATCCGTCGTGCCGTCGTCGACGCGGAACGTGAACGTGGAAGTGGAGAGACAGAGCGCGAAGGATGAAGAAAATGATAGAAATTCCCATAGCGAGTCCGCGAACACGGCGGAGAACAGGGCGGCGGATTATAAGAAAAATCTGGCGCCGTTTCGCAAGCTGCCTCCGCCGGATTTGCAACGTCGCTCATTGTTGCGCGAACTTTTGTCGAGCGTCGTCTCCTACGAGGCGCCGATTGGCGGGCGCAACTAGATCGGGCCTGGGAAGATTGCAAAAGCATGGAATTCTTAGGGGCCGGCCCAACAATGGAACGGTCTCGATCGTTGAATCCGCTCCAGATTCACGCGCCCGGGAGACAGCGCGCGATCCGCGCGGGCGCGAACGTTCGCGCGACCCGCCGCCGCCTAATTGCCGCAATTAGCTCGCCGCTCATTGCGCGCGTTGCAGTTCCGCCCGTCGCGTCGGTCCCTTTTGATTTTAAGGCAGTAACATGACCGAGAATGCGGACATGATTAAAGCGCGATCATTACAATTACGGCTGCATCAAAAGGCTGACATTCGCGAATTTTTTCTGAAAAGTTGAATGTTTTGACATTTCTTAATGCATACTTTTTGATAAATATTATGGTACTCGATACTTTACTTAAAACAGTAGAAAATAAACAAGTACAAAAGTATGTAGAAAAGTGCAGTCGATAAAGATCGAGGTTACATTTTGATGCGTAATAATATTTATATGTAAATTTTGTACTTTTTCTGTAAACTACGCACCGATTAAATCAATCTCAAATCACCTTAAATTTTATAAGCATCTTAAAACAATTTTACTCTACCCAAGGTTTAATTTCAGATATTATTTTTAGCTTATTAATTCATAGAACTAAAAGCGTGTATTTAAAATTTATTAATAAATATTGTTAGGCATTAAGATTTAGCCTCGATTGTTGGCTTCTCTTTCTATTTGTATGACTCGCTTAAATGATCTGATTTAAATTATTATTTATTAAAAAATACACTGAAGCACAAAAAGATGAAGCTCGTAAAAACTCGATTGATAAGCAGATCACAGGTTGGTGTTGACAACCCTATGAAAATATATTATTAGGCTACAAACATTCGATGCGTATCTTCTCAATCTGAGAAAGCGTTTGAGCATCTTGCCGACGTACGGCGTCGTTAAAACGAAAACAAACGCACCTTTTACCGCATGTGTTACATCAAGGCAATTGCGCGTAACGCGCATTTTCCTCTGTAATTAATTGTTATCGAAAGCGTGTTACACTTGGCGCGTAACCAAGCGACTATGACGCCGATGACGATGACGATGACGCCGCTGCGACGCTAAGCGACGCCGGCATGGCGGTGGGGACGAAGTGAAAGTGAGTCGAGCATTGTTTAGGAAGCCTCGTTCCTGCAGCGGCTCTCAATGATGCCTTGCGTACCGGTCATATATTGACTTAGGAATAGATATCACTCGCAAAAGGAAGAAATTAACAATATAAATCTGCACACCGCAGCAATTGAAATTAATTATTTAAAACGTAATCTACTGATCTAATCGATGTTTTGCTTATAACACAAGGTAAAAAAAACGACGTATTTAACGATGGATGTTGCTCAGGAGTCAAGGTTTGAATAGTTCTTTATGTGTTCTAGATTATTTTGGAATTATCTGACTGCGAATTGCTATTTGCCTATTTAATAAATTTAAATTAATTAATTGTGCGACAAAGTAATTAGCCGCATATACAGTAGCTTATACAGACTCCGAAATCGATAAACACGGGTGGCGTCGACTGCTCAGTATCTTTGTTTTTAACGGCGCGAAAGCATCGGTCACTGTATTTTTCCTAACATGATCAATAATTCGTTCGATTGCGGAAACATTAATCGCGGAAAGATCATGAATGCAAGATTATTAAGTCCGAGTTCTGCGTGAAAGAGAGAGATGAAGCAGAAGTCAGGATTCCTAACATGAATTTATTTAGGAACTATCGCTTTCAATATCTCTTTAGATCTCTATCTATTCAAATTGATGTATTAGAATGTATTTTTAACAAAGTAGAACATTAATATTTTTAAATACGAAAGTGGCGCGATGAATATTTGCATTTATTTGGTTTCTGGTTACAGATCCTTCGAAAAATAATATTTATTTTTCTCATATTGAAAAAAAGTTATTAATTTAACAAAATTTTTCAACTTGATTAAATTTCTTCAATTCAAGTACATTTTTTATATATTTCAATTAAATGTATAAATAGTTGAGCTGAAGAAATTTAATCAAGAGTGTAAGGGAAAAATTTAATCATTTAATAATTTTTTTTAGTAGTACGATTGTACAATACAGTGTATAATAGAGAATATAATTTCTTGTGCGGCGTTTTTCGTTAATTTCCATCAAGTTGGTATATGTTACGTTGGATATACTAGGAAACGGCACTTGCGGTTAGATCGGCGATACATCAGCGATTTCCTATGGCGAAGCGGTCCTCCTCCCGTGAGGATGTGGCATTTCGATCGGCGTTAGAATGGTGTGCCGGTATTATTGGTATATCCAGCCGCCGAGATGGTCCGATCGCGTAAACTCTCACGATAGATCGTAATGAGACTCTCTTTCGGCAAGACTTTTTCCTTACTGATAGATCGATCGATCGTTAAGTGACGCCCGCGGCTATTACTTATTCAGCGTATTACCTGCGATTTGCGTTTAATACAGGGAGAAATATTAATTAAGTCTGAAAATATCAACGGTTTCAATCAATTAGAGATTCTTAAGATTAGATAATAATACACAAGATTCTTAGATTAGATGTATAAAATTCTCAAGATTAGATAATAACATAAAATATGTAATTTGAGATTGGAGATGTAAAAAACATGACGTTTTACCCCGATTTATAGGTATATAAAGCGGTATATAAAGATTTTCTAACGTGTCATTATTTCCAGAATACGTCAGCGTTTTTCCGCTAAACCATACGTCGCGTCTGTTTATCCTGGAGCTGTCTCGATCACCGTTTCCTACAAATTTGACTAATAATTTATTTATACTCAATTTTTACACCGATGAAGTCATCTTCACGTAACAGTATTACCGTAATGATTTACTGTAGAAGGCACGTGATGGAAATTATCACATTATCTTTCTGCATTTCTGGGAAGCGATCGACCGTTGACGCGAGCGGGATTAAATAAACGGAGAATGTTTAGAGAAAACTTCCGTGCAATAACCATATACATATAATGGCCGTATAATAACCGATTGTGAAGGCAATTAAAGACTCGGCGAGGTGCGCTTCTAGAGGCGTAGAAATCGTAGGTGTGTCGGGGCACTGACGCAAAGCGACCGACGCATTTTCTATTACGCATCGGCTTAACGTGGATGTAGACTACGTCGGCGATGATTTTCTTCGGTCGATTGTATTCGCGACGCGGTCGTCGTGCGTCTACACGTGATGTGTATGTATATACATATTGACATCTCTAAGGAATCGGCGGGTAATACCCGAGAGTATTGGACTGCCTCACAATCAGTCGCAGATGCACGTCCCACGCATAACGCGGCCGCATTTATTATTCGGACAGCTTGATATCTTATTTCATTGCCGAAGACTTTTTTCCGAAGGCTTTTTATTAAACATTACCTGTTACAGAAGAAAATTAGCTTCAAATCTACAAAATAATTCTTTTTTAAAGAATTTGATAAAAGAAAAGAGCATTTTAAAAAATACTGTTTATGAGAGTCACGATTGTGAATTTCTAAGATACTAATGATAAAAGAAAGAATTTATTATCTACTTGTTGTCATTTAAAAATAAAGTGATTAGCCGTTTTTATCACACGTGGAGATTCAAATTAACCCCGGGTTAACATTCGCGTGCGAAAATGTATCTCGTTGCTTTATTATTACGGCAGGATTTCCTTCGAGCTCAGCTTGCTCGAGGCCACGGCTTCGTATCCGTCATTATATCGTTAATTATGCAATGATACCGCTTTGACATCAGTACTGATTTAGCGGGGATTCCTGTTAATTTTCCTCGAGAATTTCCACGAGAATATGTCGCGTTAAGATCTTTTTGCACATTAAATGTTATCTTTATTTTCGAGTATTGATGAGGTTCTTTGCATTTTTTTACAATATGAATCAATTTAATTATACTATATATGTATTAAGAAATATATGTAAAAGTGTATACCAATACGAAAATAATTATAAAAATTATAATTTTTGGACTTAACTCTCTTTAATTCAATATCTTGACTATTTTCTTGATTTCTCCATAGACTTGTCTTTAAAAAAATTTCTCAAGTTTATTCTTATTATTTTAATTATACTTGCAGAATTAAATTTAATCTTTACAGAAAATAAATAAAACTAACGTTAATTAATCTAAGCAAACGTTAAATTTATTTTAATTTTTTGGGCACAATGATAAATAATAATTAATTTTAATAAATCTTGACGTTACTCATAACGGAGCCCTTTGCTGAAAAACAACACAGATGCTGCCTCCGGCATCAGTGACGCGCCATTGCGATGACAAAAATAGCACTGCGGAACTTATCGTACTCATATATAATCGGCAAATCATCGCAGCATATAAAATCACTTTGTTTGTGTCCTAACCAAGCATTGTCGGAATATGTAAAGAGAGAGAGACGTCAATTTATTTCCAATAACTACATAAGTTATTCGTGAATTAATCAAACTATTGTCAACTATCGTCTTTGGGATTATATTGTATTTGTCATGGAGTTGAAAGTAGGTCGAGAAACTCTTTCACTTCGAGTTTACGCTCTCGCAAACACGTTTGTTTGCGATAAAGATTTTTGCAAAATTGTCAAGTTTAGCGATTTCTATTTCATATCGATTTGCATATAATATCTAGAATAATAATACCAACTGTAATACTATGAGGCACTTTTTTAAACATTTTGTAAGATATTCTTTTCTTAGAAGAAACCGGGTCAATTTCCATTCTGCCTTCGGTCAATATTACCGTAACGTCGCATAGAGCGACCCGAAGGAAGGCAAAGCATACGAGATACATCTAACAGCTTGAAATAAGCGCCTCGCAACCGGTTACACTGATAGAGCGGCGATAGCGAGGACGAGCATGGTCGTGGGTCAGATTGTTACCCATGACCTTAGCGAGTTCGTATCGCTCCACGTGCGGAAACGGCGGCCGATCGAACGATTCAAGGACTCCCACTGTCCTGTACGGCGATATCTGATAGCATCCGTTGAACCGATAGCGCGCGCAATTGGATTCAATATGGTACGCGCGGTAAAATGTTCGCCAGCCGAATGATTTGTTGCGCGAAGAGGCTACCTTAAACGTCAACCGCGGCTCCGCAACGACGGCTTTCCCACAGTCTACGCGTATATCCGTGACTCAAGAAGTTTACTTGGAACCGGAGTATTAATGACCAACGGCGCTGTTCAAGCGCGGGGAATCGTATAAACGAAAGACTCGCGACAGTGCGTTCATCACGGGTAGTTTTGTACTCCCGTCGTCTCCTAGCACGCTTGGTATCGCATGACAGTCTTGATATGAAAGAAACTGAATTTTTAAGACACCATATTCGTATTTGTGCATGAAGAATCTTAATATAAAAGAATGAAAATTCTGTCATTTTGCACTTTTATTTTGCCAAAAAGCTAGAACAGATGCATTAAAATGTTTGTACTTTTTTTAAGGAGAGGGAGGGGAAAGTGTAGTATAACTTACATTATCTTTGAAATTTCGTGAAATGGATAGAAATTTATCAGGCACGAAATATCCACGATTAGAACTTAAGAGTTAATCGATAATATCAATCTTGTGCAGAAAGCCAAACATATTATAGGATTCTTTTGCTCAAACGTATAGGATAGAAGCTAGTCTAAGTTTAAACACCAGTATAGTATCCTATTTAAGATTAGGTAGATATGCCCAGGTCACTTTTTGATGAAGGCTCGAATTGATTCGACATCCCGTACATCTACCTGGTGGACAAAACCTATCTCTTCCGGATAGGGCTGGCAAGCGTTGTGCAAGGCGCGTGTTCTCTTCTAGGGTCGACGACCGCGACCGACCAGCTAGGAATTTGGTGCAGGTGAGACCCAATGGGAGGAACCACCTTCTCTCTGTGTCGGCGATGGTCCGCAAGAGGGATCATGTCTGCTCGTTTGCTTGTCCTCTTATGTACTCTTACGGGCCAATGACCTGTCGTGTGCACCTTGTACAAACGTTGACTTCCGTCAACTGACCGTGCGACATGCATGATTTCTTTTACGTAATGAAAAAACACCGAATGTCTTCTTTTTATTCCATGATCAGACTCAAAGTAGATGGTACTATCTCCGATACTCTAGATAAAAGTTTATATTTCTGTAAATTGACTATGCGTAATGCACACAATTTTTTTCATGTAGCCAACTGACCCCTCTCGTATCCTACAATCACAAAATGGATGGAACATCGGCAACTATCTTTGATACTCCAGATAAAAGCTTTTACTTTGTGATCATTATGGAATGCTTTATCTAACTTAATCAACAACTTGACGCATGCTGTGTATTTTTTTTAAGAAATTTAAAAATAAAAACAGTTTACTTTTTCAATTAATCAATATATTATTAGACATATTATCAACAGAGATTACTGGCCTTTACCTTATCGTTCTTTATTCTGCTACTCTATCTGCATTAGATACATCTGGTAAACATGCATGAATGTTCATTAAAAAATTCTCAGTGTGTAGTAAGGTAATCAATATCGCGCGGGTTGAAAATCGAGTGGGAGGGAGGGGGAATGTTTTTTCGGCATCCTTTGTGATTCCTTTGTTCCTTTGTAGATTCCCGCGGTGAGTCAAACGAACTCTTGTCTGAAGAAAATAGGGAAAGGGTCGACGGCCCTATTTCGCTCGAAGTCAAATATCTCCGAAAGAGTCGGACCGCTTCCGCTTTGTTTTGTAAGAAAAAAAAAAAAGTATATGTGAAATAACATGGTACAGGCTTAGGAACCCTAATCAAAAGGTGGATTTGGGGCTGGCGAACGCCTCGGTTTTCGTACTGCCGCTTTAGGTTCTGGGTGCTTGCCAATTTGAGTCCGGCATAAATAAACGCGTTCCCGTGTGGGTGATATCCGTGCGTGCGCGCGCGCGTGCACGTGATGATATCGCGCGCGTCTCTCTTGGCGAACGGATCCGTCTCCTTAAGGTCAGACGAGCACGAAACACTCCCGAAGAATTACGCTTGTTTTTTTGTCCATACCAGATTTAATTCTCGATCAGGAGAAGGATCCTTTCTTCGTGGAAGGCGATGAGAAGTCGGGAAAAATGCGGAAGAGCGCGTACACCACGGTGCGATAATTATTTATAGCCCTCGAACGATAAAATAACTATATGTGTCGTGTTCGTGCGTGATTCGAGGAAGCGCGCACATTTTGTATTGCGTCTTGCGAATTCGAGATCAGTATCAGCTTTGGGACAAAAGTAGGTTTAACGCGGTTAAATAACTTATCTAATAAAAGTAAGATAAATCAAGAAAAAGAGAGAAAAATTTGGAGAGAGAAAGAGAGAAAAGCAATATACTTTATGCGAAATTCTCTTGTGATTATGTATATTTCGATTTTAAGAAATTTGAATCTGCTTGAAAGACATTGTATTTTCTTATTATTCAAGTTTTGATATTTTAATATGCAAAGGAAAAGAAAAAATTAACATTTGAGGATCTACAACATTTTCTTTACCAAAAATAAAAATTTTGCTAATAAACATCTCATTAATAATTAACAGTAAACTAGTTATGCTATGCTATAGCCTACAAGATAATTTTTCGAAAAGCTTTATTATTAATAGTTTATTATTAATACCTTTATAATAAAAGCTTTATTATTAATACCTGATATTAGTAGTTTTATTCTTACCGTTTTTTCAATGGACGCTATTTTTTGCATTATTTGATACTGACCTACGATAACTGATAAAACATGAGTATTTTTGCTTACGTATGGAAAAAGTAGAAAAAACAGTGTTGGAATTTGCAGTGTATCATTTATTTTCACGTCTAAACATAGACTGATAGAACAAAAAAATGATGATCGCGTATGCGTTGCGTGTTTTCAACTCATGCAAATTCTATCGACTATATTTCTCGGGATTTTCCGATGTTCTCGATAATTTACATACTTTACATTAGATTGTACGTATATTGAAAGAAACATAGGATGGTTTAAAAATATAGGTATATTAAGTTTTTTGTGTGTGTGTGGGGGGGGGGGGGGAGGGGGTGTTAACACTTTAATAAAAATATACAGTAAAATTATAAGTAATCGATGATTTTGATATTTTGATTTTTAGTCTGCAAAATGCATTATTCGTTCTATTTATAGAAAGACTGTAGAAAATTATTATCTATTATATGCACGAAACGATCTGTGATAAATGGATAATGAGCTTTGCGTTTTTCTCGTATATCATATAATCTAGCATAATCGTATTTCAAGATAATTTAAATATTTTTTTATTATTTAAGTATTATTGATTAGGATAAAATGTTATATTACGATAATTAATTTATGACTGTAATTCCATACTAAAAAAGAGTTTTGTAACAATAATTAAGTATTGGTGAAATAATATTAACTAAATGTTAATGTAACTAAATTTACTTAATAACCGATTGGTTACTAAATATTAATAAATATTTGGTTGTATTAATTAAACATTTAATTAAAATTATATAATTAAAGCTCGATTATCATTACTACATTCTTTTTTTTTTCAATGTATATGCATGCTGTTATTCAGGCGATATCCAAATGTGTTCAGAAATCGGGACATAAGCCAACTTAAACATGTCATTAAAACATCTTAAAGACAGTCTTTAGACAATGTGTCTAAAAAAAAAGTTTTAATGGCATCTTTAAAACATCTTATGTCTCGAGTTTGGACGTACGTTTTGCCTGATGAGTTAATATCTTTATGTGCCAAAAACAAATGTTTACAACTTTAATGTTCGTTAAGTGTGTACTATGCATCGTCAGTCGTTAACTTGAGATTCAACAATGCATTCGCTCGATTAATGGAGGCTAAATATAAATGCCACGATGAATGTGTAAACAACGCATACGATTGTATATTTGCACAAATGTGGCGCCTCTCTAGACGCTGCTCTAGAACCTAGAGTGGTTCACGTCTATGATCGTGTCGCCTACACTGCAACTTAATCATGATACATAAATAAAGCGAATTTAAATGAAATCACTTGTCTCGATTTCGCCGTGGGAGTCAGACAAAGATAATTCATTTGAAAGGACAGTAATCTAACAATAGCTCACGTGTGAATTAATTTGTTTAGCGATATTTCCTCTTGGATGTTAAACTCTTGTTTCCATCATGCTTGATATATCAAATTTTGAAGGAACGCTACAATTATTGAATATATATTTTATGTTATGGACTTATGAACAAATTAGGAATATACTAGTAGCAATTTGTATTATTTTTTTGTACATATACTTGTGTTTCTTAATTTGATTGGAAATTCTGTTTCGTTTAAATTAGAGATAGAAATCAAATTTATTCGGCAGGAGGAGCGAAACAAGTCCAAATGACGTTTGTCTTGATTTACATAAGAGACGAATAATACTTCACCATTGAGTGTATTCATTGAATGAATGGGATCACGTAACACGCGTCAGTCGGCGCCGCCGATTGCGCTAGCGAGATGCAAGCTGGATTGCGGGAGCTTTTGTCTCGCTAGTAAATTGTAAGCCTCGTAGGTCAGCGACGTCGATTGCGAAAAGTCGTTCGCTCGCCCAACTGCCTGGGTCCGATTGACTTAACTGATTGACTGACTGACTGATTGACTGACTGGCTGACTGACTGACTGACTGTACTGCTGATTGGTTGACTTGTCTGTTCGGCGTAGGCCGTACGTACACACGACACCATGAGCGAGGCAAGGTCAGGGCTTCGCGAAACAGCTGTTAGGTCTAATCCAGCCCACATATGCGCGCAAAACGAACTTACGCGTTTGTGAATACCGCTCTATTCTCGCACCCGTCTCGGTCCACCAATGTTCGGTGCCCTCTGATTATCACCGACGTTTCTCTCTTTCTCTCTCTCTCTCTCTCTCTCTCTCTCTCTCTCTCTCTCTCTCTCTCTCTCCTCCCTTATTGTGAGCATAGGCAAACTCGCGTTCTCAGTTCACAACCGGCGATTAGCGTCTATGAATCATCCACGGTGAGAGAAAGGCGAGTGATGTAAACCAAACATCCGCATTAAATGACGAGAGAACAAAAACCCACTTCTCATCTCAACTTCGATTATTGCCCAAATTCATAGATTGTATATTATGTTTGTGATATATAATATTGTGTAATGTACTCTTCATGGGTAACTTGGCATTGAATCAGTTAGGCCTTCTTTTTGTCAGTTTGGTGAGCAGCTGTCGCTTCACCTCTTGTGTGTCTCTATACATGTTCTTATATGTTCTTACACTCTTGTAGCTCATAGATAATATAATAATACAATATAATAATACAGTAAATTAAATTAAATATAACAATATTTAATGATTTACTGACAAAGTTTTCTTTTAAAGAATTGATTTATTTTGTTAGCAAAGATAAAAGAACAACGGATGAAGTAGAGAGCAGGAACCGTTATTTTATGCCGGTTTCCGCCAGAATGACGGATTTTGAATTGTTGCTCGACGCAGATCAATCGCTTACTTTGCGATCCTCTTGCCCCGGACGCCATCTTTTCGCATAGGTCATGTACGTTCCTCCTACGAGAGACTGCGACAGACGACCGGCGACGGCCTTGGTGACTTCGGAGAGAAAAAGCGCGCTCTGATCGTGACCTTTGGCGCGGCCATTCGTTCGAACACGAGCTGATGCACGAGTGCACGCGTGCACGGATGCGCGTGTGCATTACACCATGTGAGCTTTAAGAGTTCTCTTACGCAATGTGCCAACGCATCACGTATGCCCTAAGTGCTTGTGACTTTTGCCATGTGATACCGTAATCTCTTAAAGTTAACGGTACGTTGTGAATATGTACTGTGAATATCACGATTATTACGTGAATATCATACGATTAATATGATGAAAGGTAAATGTATACATATAGAGAAATGTCGTTTTATAACAAGGAAAAATATCAATTTTATTTTAAGAAAAGCGATTATTTAATTTACTTTTCTCTGTTCAAGTAAGCACAGTTATCGAATAATTACTTTTAATTTAAAAATTTTCGGGAATGGACGGAAAAAATAGATATTTCCTCTTCATTCATTTTAAATTATTTTCCAGTTATTTCACCTAGATCGAATTTTTGTCTAATCTAAATATCCATTATAACTTTTTGATAATTTGATTATTATTCTCCTGACAGTTCTCTCTCTCTCTCTCTCTCTCTCTCAGTATAATCTTAAAATATATTTGTTAGAAATTGTATAAAAAGATTTATTTATATATATATATCCTGAGCATTTAAATAAAGAATTAATATTCTTTAGAAGAATATTCTAAAGTTGTTAAACTCAATATTTTTGAAGTATTAAATTTACTAAGATTTAGAAATATTTTCAATAAATTTGATATTTATGATAAATATGAACCTATGAAATATTTGAAACAAAAATAATATTTATTTTACATTTTTCTGTGTATAGAAATATAAAATAGAAGACGCGCAAATTTTTTTTAAATTAAATTATCTCTATTGGCTATGTTTATTATGCTATGTAAATTTTACGTCGACTGTATATTTTGTGTCTTTATGTTAATTTGCGCAGCTTATATAAATTACGTACGTTTTAAATCGAGTGATCTTATCCAAAAGGGATGTCGTTTGTGTATGTGTAAACGCCCTGTGCCAATTGACACGTACATTACCGTCTATTCTTCAGTCTGCAAGTCGATAGCCTTCGGCTTTGTTAGAGTGAATGTATTCAGCCTTCGTTCATTCAAGACGAAAAACATAAATAAAACCGCGGTTTAATATTATGCGTCGCGCGTTCTACATTATGATGAATGACTCGTGATTTGATGAATATCTTCGTGTAAATGAAAAGGTTCAATGTACAAGAATATTCTTATTTTTAATAGTCACTTACATGATAACTCTTATCAGAATCTGAGGAAACGGCGGCAGAAATGCAATTTACCAATTTGGTTTATATATGACTATCGCACGCATTTGCATAGTTTATCACAAAGAGAGTAAATGACTGATTACATTATAATTAATGCAGAAATATTAACATTTTGCACCAATGATAATAATTACTTAATTAACGCTAAAAACAGAAATAATGATAACTATTAGACTTGCAGTATTTTAGGACTTTCAGTATCGGATTGCGCCTTGCCTTAATAAAGTGAACTGCAATGTTTACGAAATGTTGACATTAATGATAGACACAGAGACAATTCGTAAACTTCTTAACATTTTTGATAAAAAATATTTTTATTGAAAAAAACTTATTATATACCTCATTAAAAATATAATGAGCGTATATGCTTGAATATACTATCGTGCCGAAAGTTATCTCTTCGTGCGAAAAGTCGACGGGTTTTCGCATCGTGGCGCTTGTCAAGCGTGTCGCGTCGCACTGGAGTGGAATCGCCGATGGAAATAGTAAAATGCGTAGGAAATCAGGGAGTGGTGCGTGCAGCGCTAAATTCTCACGCCGAACGTGAGCGTGTTATGCGTGCGTGCGTGCGTGCGTGCGTGCGCTAACGTAGATACGCGTGAGAGAACACGACGTGGGCGTTCTTAGGTGTGGAACGGGGGCGAGAAGAAGGTCTCCCCCCCCCCCGCTCGATCGGGACGATCATTTGATCGTGACTCGAGACCACGAGCAAGATCGATATTTTTTTTTAAAGGTGGTCGTAGGGACTATTGCGCGAGTAGCCACCTACGAATGCTTTGTGCGCGGCGATAGCTTTGCATACGATTACCATCCATTTAAATAAGTAATAAAAAAATTATTACTAAATAAGAGATATAGTCCCAGATTAACAAAATATTAGCAATATGCCAACAGTATGCCAGTAAATTCTATTATAACCGTAGAACTAATCTACAATGTGCCTTTTGCATCTTGTTTTTTTTTTATTTTTTTGCCTGTTTCCTTTTTGCGTAATATTTTATCGAAATTAGCAAGATAAAAATTGACAAACTCCGAAAGAAAGAAACATGCGACAAGAAATGCAAGAAAATAGTGCGTGGCAAAAAAAGGAAATAAGCAAGAAGTAAGAAACAGAAAGCAATGAGCGTATTGTAGATTAGTCTTAAAAGGTGTTCGAGTAACGCGTTACTTTCCAACTCGGATTTTTGTATCTCTCTTGTTAATGCAACCAAAACGCTTTTTTTAATGAATGAAATTTTATTATAATTCCTATTATATTTATATTTTAATTATAAACATCAGATATTTATATTTTAAATTAAAATTCTGTTACATTAAAGCTTATTTTAAATTAAGTAAAGTATACGTTTTTATTTACAGATTAAATTTCTAATTATTCACAAATTGATCTCTGTTTATATCATTACATTGCGCATAAGAGTATTGCCAAATGTATGTGTCTAGGAAATTAAACTGCAAGCAACAATATTTGTGAAATTAATAATGCAGAAATTTACGAGTCGTCTACTGCCGATTCTCGGGGGATACGAGGGTTAATCTCTCACGAGCATTTCACGCCGCCGCGAGAGCCTCTAATCTCTTAAACAGCCTTCGTTTTTGAAAGCAGACTCGCTCCGCCGAGGTGCAATCGCAATAAAACGGAATCGGTCGCGAGCAGTCGATGCACGGGGGATTTATGACAAGCGGCAATCTCCCGTGGAGCGCAGAGTCGTTTCTGAACGTACTTGGGTTCAGAGCTGGGCCGCTTCGCTGTCGTCTTTGTGTCTTGCGACATAGACCAGCGGTACGTTTTCTCGGATGACAACGTGCTTTCGAGCACAAAAAGATAATTTGATAAAACGGTAAAGAATAATGAGGCGCGTTTTTGTACATCGAGGTGCAAATAATACAGGGATACAAATAATATTTGTAAAATTATGTTGAAACTGAGAAACATATGAGTCCGCTGATATTTTTGATTTTCCTATTTTAGCGGGAATAATATTAGTTTTAATACTAGCAAAGTTACTTTCGTAGATGCATAGACTTGGAATTTGAGGTTCATCTGGGGTTTAAGAAGGTAAGAGATTCTAAGCAATCTTACTAACACCAATTTGTATCCTGGGATTTTCGTTGCCTCCTTCCCTCTTTTTTTTTCTAGGCTAGCATTTTTTTAGGACTATTCTGAAAGCCATCTTTACACCGACGGGCGCAAACTTCGCTCTTACCATTCTCGACTTTCATTGCCCGACTGAGATTGGGCCGAGTGCTTCATCATTCAAGCAGGGAATTACGCAAACGGCTCGCGACGGCCGCGGCCGTTCATCCGTTTGAGACTTCCCAGAGGTGCTCGAGGCGAGCGCGCGCTTCTCGCGACTCGATCTGCCCGCGTGTATCTCCGGGCCCGATCTCCGCAGCGCGGCGGCAGCCAAGCAGTCAGTGGCTTTCAGCTTCCGTGGGCCGATATTGGCGGCGACGGTAGAAGAAAACGGTATGGAGAACGCGAACGTCTTATTATCGTGCGTTCCGTAGTCGTCGCCTAAGCGGCCGGCCTTGATCCTTTAGTGCTGCAGTCGCCCGGAGCCCGACTACTCGGCGCGCTACTCGCCACTTTCACTGACTAAGTACTCCATCCTGTCCTGTCCTGTCCTATCCTGAGCGGCTCGTTCATGCATATGTTCACCGACACACGTGCGGCCCGCGTACGTACATACGTACGCTCGCGCATTATGCTCGGCTAGCTGAACCGCGGGCACAGAAGCGACTCTCAACCGGTACCAGCTCGATCTCGGCTTCCTCCTCATCACGCATCGCATCACGCACGCCTCTTTCGTGATTATATCCGAACGGTCCCGTTAGACTCGCCGCTATAACGAAACTTACGTTGCCCTTTTTTTCTCTCTCTCCTCTTCCCTCGGGCGCGAAGAAGCCGGCCGTGCTTGTGTCGAGGAATTGCGGTACCCTCTCTTGGCTGTGCATGCGGACGAGTTTATCGTGTTTCCTTAATGATAGGGGATTGTATGAGATTTTGGCTAATTCCTAGCTGGGCAACCGAGATAACTGGAATGTCTCTAATTTTAGGAAGAGTGTGTACTTACCTGATTTATTTCAGTCGTACCATTATTTTCGAACGAGAGACGCGAAGGGATTATTCTCTATGGGCTGAAAAATACTTTTTTATTTTGAGATATTTTCTCATATTTGACAAATTTATTAAAGAGAGAAATTTATTTTTTTCTTTTTAATTGTTACACTTGAGCCCATTTCTACCAATACAGATTAATTTTAATCTTGGTTTAACTTACTTTTTATCTTTCTTCAGTTCTAAGAATTAAAGAAAGGTAAACAGTAAGTTAATCTGAGATTAGAGTTAATCTTCGTAGAAATGGATTAAAGATATTAAGGTATATCAGTTGTATATAAAAGTTGTTAAATTCTTTGATTTAGGCTGCTTAAATTCTTAGTATAGAATTTTATCTAATTTTAGTTATTTTTACTCATTTCCATAAGCCACTATTGCTTCTGCAATTTATCAGTAAACTAAAACAATGGAATTGAGCAATTTAACTAAAGAAACGTTAAATGCATTAATATAAACACTATTTATTTTGAAACTAGGCAATTCAATCACCGAAATGGGTTGATTGGCATGTTGTTCTTTTAACTACGCGTTTTGTGTCAAAATAACAAATTTCAACACGCATGAAATTTAAAAATAACAAGACGCTATTTAACTCAGGAAATTGGTTTAAGTTCGATTCTTTGACATCCATATCGTTTATCGCGAGACAATCCCAAAGTGCACGTTATCGGGCATAGTGGTTAACCGATACCTGCATCTTTTTTTCTCTGACGATCCGAGTCCGCGCCGGGTTAGGTCGTTACCGCGAGAAAACGCCTGTCGCCTGATAAGACGTATGTACCCGCCGATCTATCGCGCCGTCGCCGTCGACGTAGATCGCGTTGGTACGTACGGGTGCCCGCAGAGTTGAGCACCGCTTCCCCGTTTCTAGGTTACACGCGCAGCGAGCTGAGTTTCACTTTTTCAGTGTTCGACGCCATGCTCCGCGGCCGTCGGGAAGTTGGCCGGGTCTCGTCTAGCGTCTCGTCGACGACGACGTGGATACATCGTGGCTGCGGTGGCGGATAGCAATGCGCCACTCTCTGAAGTTGGTCCGTTACTTACGGTCAACCTGGGTCAATCGTGGGCTCGAGCTAAATTAACGTAAAACACTGCTTTGGGGAAAAATACCAAATGATATGAAACGATGCAGGCAAATTGAGTCATATCGGTAAAAGTAAAAATGAATGTATGTTGATAATAGTAAATATGCTTGAAAGATTTAAACTTCGGAAGCTACGCAGTTGTTCGTGTTGCTCCAAGGTTGGAATTCGCTTAGTTACCTAATAGCAACATTCCTTAGACCTGAGTCATCTGCTGTAATTTTTCTTTGGTCAACTCTTTTTCCCAATTTATTCCCAATTTCTGCAAAACATTACGATCTGTCGAATTTTGAGTCAACGAATCAATTGATGATCGTAAATTTAGTTATAAATTTCGTGTCATCGAAAGAGAATTGGGAACGAGCGCGTTCTCTCCGATGATCATCTATAGTCTTGTCGATTTGATTTATCGATCTGTATCGCGGATTATCGCAACGTTGTTATCTAACGTTTTCCTGTGCCGTCCTAACTCGTTTCTTCTCCCTTCGTCGTTCCGTCGTTCTCACGCCTTATTTCTCCTCTCGAATTTCAAGCTCTCATGGTCGTCTGTGCTAGACATAGCACACAAGCAGCGAGTGTTCGGTGAAACTCGCGGGCCGACACGAGCCTGGAATACGCGAGGAGCTCAGGGACTTTCGTTTTTGAAAGAGCCAACTTCGCCGCCGAATATGTGTTCTCGTTCGTATCGCCTTTTTAGCGTTCTAAACTGCAGCCTCGGTCGCTTTGGCATTAGCGATTATGCGCGTAGATGCAACTGCTTTAACGAGCTACCTTCATCTTTTTCGGGTGAAATTCAACATGAATTTTGAGAGTGCACGCATGAAAAATCTCTTTACGAGGTCTACTTTTTTACTATTATAAGAATTTCTGTTTATAATTGAAAAGCCATTTTTTGGTAAATAAATCTTGATCTTTCACAGTTTCAAAAGTGGTATTTTGAGATTTAGAGCATTAGGAAATACGACTCCCTTATTCTATAGCTTTAATAAACATCTAAGTTCGGAGAGGAACTAGAAAACTTTTTCACTAAACTTTTGAGTTTATTTCTGATTCAGTAGATTTTACAAATGGGGCGCATATAACATTTTTGCTCCTCCCTCTCTCTCTCTCTCTCTTCAAGCATAGTTGTATCCAGTAGCAACCTCTAGTAGCGCCATCAATGGAAAACCTGATTTCGCGACCACCTGTTGCTTGTTCCAACAACTCGATCTGTTCCCGCGCGTGTCCCACGCGTACCTGTTATTTTCGCATAAATAGATCGCGAGTTCGCGGCGATCGTTCGTCATGTCGCCGGATCAATGTTATATTCGTGGGATCTGCGTGAGAGTTCTTTTCGTGACGCGGCCCACGTAAAAAGTTGGTCCCCTACACATTCGTGACCCTCGAAAATTTGAACTTTCACCACCGGAGACAGTCGTATATCGCGACGGCGTATAGGGGAATCGCGCAAGTAAGATACGTGAGGTACAAAAATAGCCAGCGGAAGCGAGTCAACGAGAAGGAAAGTGAAACTCTGTACGCGAGCGGGCAAGCAGGTATCCTCTATTCGTGTTAATTGTCACGGAGTTTATTAGACGCCACTTGGCGCTTTCCTGTATTTGTCTCCAAATCCTGCCATCTCGTCTACAATAATAGACCTGCGTACGCAAATTACGAGGTTTACTTCTTTTTTTTATTGCCGCACTAAACTCTACTAGAACTTCGTTTTTCGCTTTAGCTAAATTTCAAACATATACCTAGTAGCCGTCAAGAGAATGGAGCTAGTTAAATTTCTCTTCAAATGTCCGAAACATTTCTTTTTAAAACTTTTAAATATGATTACGTGATATCTATAAATATATCATATAAGCAAAGAGATATTTAAGATGCAGTTAGCAAACAGATTCTAAAAAATGATATTGATATTTTAGAATCCAGAATACTCTTCTAAGTTCTAATTAGAAAAAAGAAAACCGTGTATATACGGATCGCACTTGTACTCTTTCATTTATCTAACGGATTCGAGATTAGTAAGCTGAACTCATATAATGGGAGATATATCTACCCATTATACCTCATTTTGTTAAAGCAATGTAGGTAACTTCCGTAATGTTGGCAAAGATGTTAGATAAGTGAAGATAAGAGGAGCAAGGGAGTATAGTGTGTCGGAGCAATTCACGTAACAGGCGAACTCGATGGCCGGCATTCCTGTCGAGCGCAACAGTCGCTGAGGCCGACGGAAGCGAATCCTCCGGCTGATGTAACACCGTGGAGACCCACTGACACGCATCGAACGGTAATCCTGCGAGATGCGAGAGAAATGTCTTTCCAATTTATGCGATAGGAATTGGCAGTTGCCATATTCTGAAATCCGTGGGACTTCTATAAAAAGGACGTGATTGAATAACCTTTGCCAGTACATTTCCATCAAAAATAACAAACTTATATTCAAGCTGGAAAAGTTCACTGGAACCATTACTAAGAAAGATCAAATGTATTCAAACGTAAGAAGAGAACAATTTATAAAAACTCAAAATTTTTGCAATACTTCAAGATGTGACGCGTACATTCTTAATATTATTCCGTCATAATTTTACCATCTTGTTTTGCCTGTAAATAACAATTTTAAAAGGTTGAAAAGAAATTCGATACAACAAAAGAGCCGATAAATCTCACGCATCGTTTCGCGCGCCTGTGTCATATATTATAATTTAAATAAATGATTTGTGTACTGTCGCAGGTCAGTAATGATCAATCACGCGTTCTACGCGGGCGCGTTTTCTACGCCCGATCTTCTGACAATATTTCAACAGTCAAAACAGATTTCAACAACGGAATTAACCTCGAGCGATCAGCGACCGTTCTGCGTGTTGACAAAACTCGTCCTACGCACGGAATTGAAATACTACGCACGTGCGGCGGAATGCGATACCTATACCGGGCTTCGGGGCTTGCGCGTCGCGGGCGCGTATCATCCTCATCGGCGACGTAATGGGTCGCTGGATCGATAACGGATCGCCGGTTTCGTCGTCTTGTCACTTTCCCTGCGGTACGGGTTTCCCGCGGAGAGTCGTGCGTCGGACTTAAGTGTGTCACCGGGTCTGCCGAGTGCAAATAAAACGTGATCACTTAAAGCACTATATTCTTACCGAATAAACTGTTACATTGTATCGCGCTGTTATTTGCTAAACACGAGTAAAGTTACGCAATGTCTGAATAAATCTTTCCGTGTAATACGTTAGACTGTCTGGCAGGACTTCCCGTGCTTCGAGATAAAGAAAGTGATAAAATAATTTCCATCGTTTAACTACCATCTCAATAGCTCTCGCTATTTCCTCGTAAATGTGTTTACTGGCAGTGCACGAGCGTATCATTTTAATGTAATTAAAGAAAGAATCTATGAGCACACAGCACGGAAAAGTGTTTGATGTTTGTGATCATAATGATGCTAAAGTAATTATGGCTATAAGCGTTATTTTAATAGTTACTGTTATAATGTTACTAATGACGCTAATAACATTAGTAAAAATACTTTTATGGTTATAGTTCTATCGTAAAAAATTTCTGGAACTATAAATTATAACTTTAAATATTAAGTAAAAATATAGTGGAATATAATTATTTGTATGTGTGTGTATAACATGCGCTATTTATATAGTAACTAATAATTAATAGCTGTAATACGTAATTATACAGTTGGCATCAAGAATGACTTGTGAATTATAATTAAATTATAATGGAAATAATTTTTTCTCTCAATTAGTTTTCAAGAAGCTCTATTAAATCTTAGTACTAAAATGTCTTGTTTTATTGTTTTCCAAGATTGGTTTATGATATGATTTTGCGTTTTATACGTTTTTGTTCGTAATTACTGAAAACATGGAAATTAAAAAAATTGGAAAGTGTGTCGACCCCACTCTCCCTTTCATAGCCATTCCACTCGCGCATCATCGAAGACATCTTCGATGGTGGACTCTTTCGATGTCGTTTAGATGTTGCGTAACATCTACCTACGAACCCGGTTCTAGTTCTCTTTCTCTTTCTCTTTCTCTGTCTTTCTTTCTCTCTCCCTCTCTTAATAGAAGAAGCAGCAGCAGCGGAGAATTTCGGGTAAATGGGTCGCCGAGGTAGTTTGTTTCGCGGAAACCGGATACACTTCGGCAAGCAACCGTTTGGATGCTACGATTTTGAAGGAATGAAAAAATGCGAGTCGACCGTTCGGATTCGCGTGATCGCCATAGCCAGGGAAAAGGAAATCGCCGAAAAAGGAAGTTCGTTTGCGACGGTCGTCGCTGCCATTGTCGCTATTACGGGAATGATCAGACTGCATTACGATGTGACTTTATAATACAATGTACATTTTGACATCTCGAAAAGAAGTACTTTTGATTTATACGATTGCGAACTTAAATAACTCAAGAGTTAAATTTAAAAGAAAAAATAAATATCAAAAGAAATATAAAAATAGAAATAAAATTTTTAATTAATTGTAAAAGTATTGATTGAAAAAATAGAATAATGTTCAATTTTAAAACGACAGAAAATTTTAGCCCGGTCTGTGAGACTATCTACGTAAAATATACACAAAATTATATGTACATACGTGAGTGTTTAAGGATTTTCTCTTTCATCCTCACTTTCAACTTTCTTTCAAAATTTTCGTGAGCTCATTTTGTCGCACATACAAGTGTAACTACTTCCATTTCCATTCCGAGAGGAGTTCATGTGAAAATAAAAAATTAATGTTTTTGGGAAAGGGAAAATGGACCATCCATTCGTCGAGAATTTTTAAGGGCCGGAAGTGAATACATCGTGTCACTTTCCAAATACTTTTTACTGCCGAGCGGTGCGGCTACGTCTCGTTGCCGTGGGATCGGCGACGTTTCTTTCCATGAACACGGCATGGAAGATGGAAATGAATGGGGATACAGTATTGTATAACTAGCTGTACATATGCATGCGCGTGTATGAATGTATTTAGGTACATGTAGAAGTCGCCGTGCGAAACGGTGACTGTCGAATCGAGAACAGTTTTGTCGCTTGTGTAACAAAGAAGTCGGAGAAACGCGATGACGATTAAACAGAGTGATTATCATTTATATATTTATAGTATAATAAAAATATTTAATTAATATAAAAAATAAATAAAAAATAAGAGACCACAGCCCTGAGCATGCAATCTGAGTCCAAGTTTTTCAATTAAAACATTACAATTTAGCATTAAAAAGTATAATCTAGTTGCTCACACAGATTTTCATTTATTTTTATAAATAAATTTGAAAACGGTAAACGCCGTGGACATAAAAAAATGTTTTTGCCTCTAAGTTTTATTCGAAATGCAAAGTGTAGGCAAATGTAAATGAATCAGACGTCAAAGGTCGCGAGAAAAAGACAACTACGATTCTAGCGACAGCTTCCAGGTGAAAATGAACTACTTTTTCCACGTGAAAGAGTCGCTCGTGCACGTGTCAACTCGCGCGTTTGCAGATACACGTTTACGTTGGGAGGGGCGGGGAGGGGAGGGAAGGGGTGGGATCAGAGGGGGCGGCGGAGGGGTGCCTGTGCTCTCTGCGGTGAAGGCAATCGTCGCGACTGGCTTGGCAGCGTTCACGATCCGTGACGCTCCGTGACTCCGGGATCTAGGCCGATTGTATAATGCGAACGTTTCACTAAAATCGTTAAATAACAGCCTACTTCGGCGATTCGCCTGTAGTCCAGAGATCAGGACTGGCCGACCGTCGCACGCCGATCGCGACTGCGTTCCTCGCGCTTAGTCATCGGTCATCGGGTCTCCGTTCTCTCCTCTTCTCGATCGTTGGATAATCGATTTTCGCTTTCGGCACGATCGCTCATGATCTTCTGGGCCTCGACCCCCGGCGATTCCTCACGAGCGTAGCGCAAGAGGAGCGAGTCTTGGCCTGTATTGTAGTTTTTACAATGATCCTTGTTAAATGTTGTAGAGAAGATTCCATCGACAAAGAATCTTTCCATATTATTTTTGAGCAATTTATTGCAATTTATTTATTATGATAAGAAAAATATTGCAATAATTAATAACATTGAATTGGATTACAAATTATTATTACTATTGTCAAATTATCATTGTTTGATTATATTTCGTGATTAAAGTCATTTAAATTGATTTTCTCTGAAGAAATCGCTGTATCTCTGTACGTTTCTTTCCGATTTATTCCATAAATTGAAGGACGGTTTGCAGTGACTTTATTTTGACGTAATGAGGTAAAAGTACGTCATTACAATTTAATATTATGACAGGGTGGTAAAGGGGTGACCTTTCAAGGCGATTATTAATAAAAATCATGCGTAATAATGAACTTTTTAAAAGTAGAGAATGCATTATGCCGATCGTGTATCGCTGAGTCATAATAGTTACCGCGTGATTTATGTCAGGATAGCAGAAATGTGGAGTGCGATAAGATAATTAGCATATCGTGCCCTTCGACTTCGTCTGAATAAAATAATCTTATATCATATCGTAATTTAAAACTATACATTAACAGTACTAGTGATTATTGGCAACAAGTATCAGCTAATTATTCTCACAGACATTTTAACTTAGATATACATTTTTCTTAAGAATGAATATATCATTGTGTGACAATTGTTTTTCGCTGAGATATAATATTTTATATCTAAAGATATATGTGTATCTATATATATATATATGTATTTGTAATTTTTTTAATTATTAAAATCCTTGGTTCGCAAAGAGTCACAGTCGTTAAAGAAAATCGTTAGGCATATTCGTACGTCAAGGGTTGAGAAAAATCGGTGTGGTCTACAGTTTAGAAACACATTTTATTATACTAAGTCTATCTCGAGATTCTCGAAAATTACGTCGCATCTGAAACAACCGATTCGCCGAGCTTGATGGACGAAACGGTAAATCGGGCTCTCCGCGGCGGCGGCGCGCGGCATGCCGCCGCGCCGGCACGTTGAGCAATTCCGCAATCACGTTTATTGCCGAGCCGTGTACGCGCTCAAACGCTAGAGCCCGTGCGATCCCGGTCAATATTCATGTTAATCACGGCGAAGTGCACTCAATTAAACATTATCCCTCTCCGCGAAAGGCGGCGATTGGCGAATGGATACGCGCTCTCGATCGTAAACCTGCGGCGGCGCTTGAAATACCAACGCGTATACAAATTAAAACGCGTGTTGTTTGCGGCTGAAAACTAAGTTGCGCCTGATTGCCATCCTAATATACATAGCGCGGTTATTTTAATTATACCGCGTGTTCCAGAGTAAAACGATAACAGAGGGCAGTTGAGAGCCTTTGCGCCTTTCGGAGGAAGCGCCACGATTCGGAGGGAATAAAATGAGCAACCGGGCAGCTCTTTAATTTGTACGAAAATAGAATAGTTATTGATATATCCTCGTGATGAAAGCTGAAGATTATTAAACACACGGCATAATGATTTTAAACTTGAACTACGTGACCGCGAGCTTTGCTTTACAAAACTGAATTGACATCGCATTAATCTCCGAAAAATTTGCAACTATATTTGGCACTCTTTTGACATTCGATGCCGGTTATCTTCGTAACTACGTTTGAGATTAAAATAATCTCTCCGCGGGCGTCACATCCGCAGAGGTTTTGAACGTCATTGACCTCTCGTGCGATGCAGATCGAACAGGAAAGTGTTGGGCTTGGGCGGTCGAGGCGATCGCTTCGTCGACGACATCGTTAATCATCCCGACGTCGCCCGATAATGACGCAGCGAGAGGAAACGACAGAGCGGAGAGATTGCGATTACGCATAGTTTAAAACGCAGTAGTTATTATTACTCGGAAGTAAACCGCACGCTGTCCTGGAAGTGAATCAGGATACTATGGATGGTCTTCCTTCCGCGCTGGGATACTCCGTCAATTCGTAAACCGCAGGATGAATCAACGACAATCACCCACGCCCCGGCTTTCCCGGGGACGAGATGTGTAGGCAGATCCTCGCAGGATGTGACGGATACCTCTATTTATATTAGTCGACCGCGATGTATCCTGCCTGCGCGCGAAGTTACACTGACCTGTTTCATAGATCTCACGAGTATCTTCTTGGAAGTCCCTCTGCCATATCGTTCGGTGACATTGGCGATTTTATATATTTTTCTGCCGGCATTCAGCAATGCGAATAAACAAGCCATTAATTTTGCATGCGACTGACATCGATGAACTTCTTCGGTTTTACGAATTAGAGATACGATTGCAGATTTAAATATGGAATAAGACGTAATACGCGGTGTCCATAAGGTCCAAATTTTATATTTTTTTTTCTAAAACTAATTAGAGGGAGAGAGGGTTGTAACAAATATTTGTTACATTTATTTGTTTAAATTAATTTGTTATAAGCTTTTTATAACAAATTGGAAAAAATCTCTTTTTGATCGTACTTTTTTATTTGTCTTGATAATTTTGATAAATTAGTTAAATTGTATCTTCTTAAAAATAGTCAATTTGCAAATAACAAATATGGTTTAAATAAAATTTATACATATTAATAATAAATATATCCAACCTTAATAACAATGTAAATAAAATGAGTTGAGAATTCATGCTTATAATATGGTTAACATAAATTTACTATCACGCATGATTTAGCTCTTAGATATATCGATTCAGTATATTTGATTTACTTATGATTAAGTAAATAATTATACAGTCACACAAATAATATAATAAATAATATAAGAAATAAATAATTGTTATAAAACGTTAAAGAACTGTGCATGAGTTATCAAATCATACCCATACATTCAAAAATTTTGCGGTAAAACACATGATTTAGGAAACATGATTATAAATTGATTATAAATTCTATAAAAAATATTAATTTAATTTTTACATACAGAATGATATAATCGTTTACTACTGAAAGAATAAACTTGTTTGCAACAAAATTACAATCTACGTAAAATAATACAATATTTTCACTGAAATAATAAAATTGTTTAAGTAGAAAAGAAATTTAATTATTTCAAAAATATATATATTCAAGATGAAAAAACATTACTGATGAAAAAGTCAATAACATTTTTCTTCAAATATTAGTTCCAGCAGGAAGTAGTTCGCAAACGGGTTTCACGTTTTGCAACGGGACGGGTAAATGAGGAGGCCAGGGAGGGAAAAATAGGATCCCTGTGTTTCCGATTATTTCGACTAATAGTCGGAAAAAGAAGCAAGGAGAGGAAAACGAAATGGCAAGTAGGGAACGTTACGCAACGTGGCCATCGAGAGTGCGGTCGTGCGGCCGCAATCGCTCCTAAACTTCTAAGCGCTTCGCTCGACGGCGCGGCGCGCGAGGTTCGAAAGTAAGTGCCCCCATCGAGACAATGCCTCACGAAAATGGGGCAGAGTAATTAAGCTGTTATATAACCGGAGTTCGTGAGCTGGCGGAGTGTCGCGGACGTGGTGCAGCATGGCGTCGATAAATAGGGTGCATAATGACTCGCCGCATTATTTTTCTGTCCCGGGGGAAAAGTGGCGAACGATGTGCATATTTTGTCGATCGTTTTCTCGAACGGATTGTTCCTTGGATCAATTCAATCGCAGCCTCCGGCCGAGAGAGACAATCACTTTCGCTGAGTTTTATAAGTATTGAAAATTTCGATCGAAAGTAAATATCGTATAAAGATAATGTCGATGGCATCGCGCGAGGGTTTAATATGTGTTTGACGGGAAATAACAATTAGCTACTTATTCTTTTAACCGGCCGCAGAAAGCAAATGATAGACGCTAATTGATTATTTGAATTTTAGTTTGTTTGGCTAAGCTTCTATTGATTCCTACGCGTAAGTTGCGCTTCGGTGACGTCATCCTTATTGTTTGTGTCCAATATACAAACGACCTTTCTCGATGGTGTATGTACTCTCTGCACATTATTATTACAGCACTGTTAACGCAACCGGTTCCACGGCGCGATTATGCTCGACTTATCTGGCGTGCGACTTCTGAAATATGTTCTCTCGTTTCCACCGAGAGGAGATATCCATTGGATAGATAGTAGAGAGAGCTGCACACACAGGATCTCGAACTCTATAATCTCGTAGATCACTCGATCGCGTTCTCCCTATCTCTCTTTCTCGCGTTCCTGCAAATGTTCAATGTCACGCGATCGATCGAACATCTAGAGCAATAATTTTACTATGCTTTTTATTATTTGCTTTAAAACGGAATGTTTCTGAAATATGTTATAATGAGTTAGAATCTATTCCGCAGGGATGACTGATTCGCACAATCATTTGGGCTTGGCGAATACACGGACCCGAGTTTAATATATTGTGGATGCTCGTATCAAAATTTATAACAAATTATTATTAATGTTAATTGCATCAATAATAATTGTACTTGAATATATGTAAAAATAATGAAACTTTATAGCTTTATACTACGTAGTTTTTCGTAAAATTTATTGAAATATGTAAGAGTATTGATTTATTTAGAATTTTTTATTACTTGTCATGTCAATTTCTAAAGATTTTTTGCTCTGCTGTCCGTGCAAGAACGGGACGTTTCATATTGAGCGCGATGAAAATATATAATCGCGCGATCACTCTTTCCTTTTTTTCCTACGTCCTCGCGACAAAACAACGAATTCCTTTCGCTCTCGCAGGTCCGGCGCGGTAGCGCCCGATACATCCACCTCGATAGCCGCTCGAGCCAAACCAGCTGAGAAACCTATTACGCCACTGTCTGTTTACACTGGAAGTCGACTATACGCACGACCACGAAATGTTTTTCCACTTCGGCCGAGAATGCAAAGAGAGACTCGCTCGTACCCGCGACGCGACGCGACGCAGCGGTCGGTCGGCCTTTGGGGAGAAATTGCCAAAGAAACCGCGGGTTGCGGTCGATCCTCGATGGTCTACGACGTAATTGTGCGATTGGAATTTTTGCAAACAAAATGCGGACAGTTCTTATGTTTGCACAACTTGCACTATGTTATCTTTGCAAATTTTATGAAATTTTTTTTCCACTCTTGTGGATTTAACGTTATGGGCTTTATTTCGTATTAATAATAGTGATTTAATTAATTAACTTTGTAACATATTTTCAAATTGTTTTTATATAAATATTACAAAAATAATTTTTATACTTTATAAAAATTACAGAATATAAAAATTAATGGTGTAATTTTTCGTCAAGCAATACGATATATTATAGATTTATCTTTGGTTAATTAGGAAAGATAGGGTACATTGAATGCATACGTCAATGTAATCGATAATATTCTTTGACTAAACGAAATGGATTGATAGAATGGAAAAAGTGTCACAGTAATGACTAAAGTCTAAAGACGTGTGATTGTGATAAATGACGTTAGCAAAGAAAGGCGCGTTCGCGCCTTTAACACAGATTTGTAAACAAGAAAATAAGCAAAAGACATCGAGTCATGATAAACATAAAATTGTGACACGAATATTAATGCCTCCAGTTTTCCATAATAGCTGGTATTACATCATTTCCTACTTCAAGCATTCTATCCATGAATATATTAATCTATCATATGTATATAATTTTTTCTCTCTTCATTTTTTATCCTCGCGCAAAATATACAAAACAAATAATTTATTAAAAAGAATTGCCTCAATCATAAGTTAAAATTGTATTTATAGTAATCTGCGCAGCAAGACGAGCATCGCATTCACCCATTTCAATTTTAATCGACATTGACATTATTCCATAACATGTTAATATATCTGTGATATGCATATTAGCAGCACAGGGTTGGAAAGTATAACGCGTTATTTTGTAACGTTGTTACCTTTACAGTTTGATAATGATTTTATTTTCCTTTTTCAATAGCTATAATGGTAACATAGCCACATTTTTTCAGTAAGGGTAATGAATTAAAAAATTATTTTTATTATTACTTTTTATATCTCGAATCTACTTATGACACATTTTCATTGTGTGTGTTTAATTTTCAGTCTCTGACTAGTATCCATAGTCCACTGTTGAACTATATTTAAAACCATTTAAAATATAGTTTTAAAATGTCATGAAAAACAAGTTATATTATCGCATACATTTTAAGATTAATATTAAGTGTCAAATTATATATTATGTTCGAAATTTTTTTAATTAAAGGCGCAACGAGGTATATAAATTTTTCTCTCTTGATTTTTTGTCCTCATGCAAAATATACAAAACAAATAATTTATTAAAAAGAATTGCCTCAATCGTAATAAATTTTGTTGCATTTATAAATTTAATAAAGGTAAAAACTTATATTTGCTTTCCGAGTATTTTTAATTCTTTCTTTTTACATTTTGTAGTCTTATAAAATCAATTTCTACAACATAATAATTGTTTTCATTAATACCTCAAAAAGAAAAACATTAGAAAAGTAAATTTTATATTTAATTTGATCTCTTATTACAGTAAGTTTCTAAAAAAAAAAATAACGGAAGAAGTAAAGCACATTGTTACGATAACTTTTAAGGTTACTTTTAAAAGGCAACCTTCCTAATCCCGAGAGCACGAGATAGTTACACATTTTTTAATTGAAATGAAACGTACACGCAGCCGCAGAACGGTGATTAGACGTGACATCCATATAAATAAAGCGCAGCGTCAGGCAATTGCATTTTTGCGTTGGTAAACCGCGAGTCGCAAAGGACAAAGATCCATCTCTTGGCGAGGATACAGGCGGGGTAGAAATTTGACGCGACGCAATTTCTAGGATGATAGGATATACGCCGCCGGTCGTGAAGCGGGATAGTATCTCTGGTCGGTCGGTCGGTCGGTCGTTCGGCCGGTCGGATGGATGGGTACCGGAGGTGGCATCGTAATAGTAATAGTAGTAGTAGTATCACGACGGATGGTGCGGCTGTTTGCGAGTCGCCGGTGCCTGCTCGACGCGGCGGTGCTTGTGCCACTTTCACTTGGTTACATAACCAAGGTACGTTCGTGCGCGCGAGCGAGCGAGGGGAACTGGGTAAATGGGAGAACCACACGATTCTGCGCCGCCTGCATCACCGCGCCGCGCCGCCGCCGCCGCCGCCGCCGCCGTGGTGGAGAGGACGTCGACGGAGTAATAGTATCACGACTTTAGTAGGGATGCTTAAATTTAACAGGGTATCGATACTTTCACCCGTCCGCCGACGAAAATACCGAAGGCGTTCCGATACTCCCGACGCGGACTTTATTTCCAAAACGTAAACGCGTCAATGTATTATGTGGGCATTATTTCGTGAAGGAGAAATCAAATTCTTACGCCGTGATAAGTTAATTAAAATTAATTAAATTAATTAACAAAATGTAAAATACAGTCGTTTCGTCGCTGGCGATAAATAGGAAAAATGATAAACTTCTGTACGGTCAAACTGGCAATTTATTAATTGGGGTAACATTTGCAACATTTCGACCTCGACTCTCGGTCTTCACCAAGCGCGTAGAAAAATGTCAAGTTACATCTTGGAAACATTGTAATCAATGAAATTAATTAATGTATGTCAGAATGGAGAAGGAGGATATTACAGTATCATCGTCTATACAAGATAATGCAAAACTGTTTATCAAAATGATGGTTTTTTTTTTGTAAATTATCTTTAAAATGCCTGACGTAATAACCAAGTAATTTACGATGAAGAACGGTTTGATGTTTATACAGCAAATCTCCTAATTTGTACGCTTGATTTAGGCGCGATAATACCGTGGACTTAGAACGTCTTGGGAATTCGCAAAAGGCTCGCCGGCGCGCGAGTATATACGTTTCTTACGGCCTCGTCGTGCACCGGCTGCAAAGTCCATCGGTGGCCCACGGCTTTTCTGGGTAATGAATGCGTTGATATATTGGCAATGAGGCGTGAATGGAGGGAGCGGGGAGATTGTCGGCTCGATTGCGGAGAAATTTCCTTCGAGGTCGGTTCCCTCCTCCGGACTCGCCAAGTTTATTTGTTATTATTGACTTAATCGGGATTGATCGGGAAGCTGTAGTCGATGATGAAGTTTGGAGTTGTGGAAAATGGGTGAATAATGGAGTGATGAGCTTTATTTATTTCATAAAATGATGAGTTTGATTTAAGTTTGTGATAACAGGCAAGATCGCGTAATCTAAACTTGAACGCGGGTAATAATAACAATAGTAATATTCGATGAGCTTTATTCTCCAATATGAAAACTGTGATGTCGCTGATGCGCATCGGATAGAGAGCACGTCGCATGTTTAGCGTTAAACGTGCGGTGCGATGCGGCCTACGTAAAGAGGAGATAGGCCGCGTGAGGCGAATTGCATAACTGCGCGAAGGAAATATGGACTTTGCTTATTCGTATGTGGAGGTTAGAGCGAGCGAATCGCGTGTATTATATACAGAGCCGTGGAAGAATTAAGCCTGCGATGAAATCGCGCGCGATTTCTCAGTGGAAATTATAATAAACAGCTATCTATATATTTTTTTTTTCTTCCTTCGAATGTGCACATACGCGCGTCGCTTTATACATGGCAATTATGTTCCCGTCAAGATTTATAGTCGTCCTCTCGCGATCTGGCTCTAATAGTGTCTACGCGAGCAAGGTTTAAGAGTGCCACCAATCACGATCATTAAAGATTTATGTCTTCTCTTTCCTTTCAACGGAGCCACCGAGTACTAATAATAATGCGCGATTACGCCGCAATTGCATTATTATTATTGCGTTCGTGCGCTATTGCTGCGCGTCCGACGTGTATATATATATATGTATATCGAACGACTTTTGCATAAGCGAATTAACAGCGGAGAAAAGCGTCCCGGAGTCAACAAATCGGAGCGTACACATTGCACGTCGGACGTCGGACGGCGTCATAATGCAAAGTAACTACATAATTGACGATAACTTAAGCGCGGTCCTTTCAGGCGCGAAGCGAGCGGCGTTCTCTTCGAAGTTGGGTATTCAAATGCGTTGCGTATTTGACTTCTTTCACTTGTTCGAATCTCGAGAGCGAACGTCTAAAAATCCCGAATTATTCTCATTATTCTTATGTAAATAGCAATCAATTTTTTTACAGCTAATATTCAATTGGTTCGGAGAATCAGAAAATTCAATAAATAATCGTTAAGAGTAATCTTTAAGTTTTTATATATTTTTCTTTTTACATCGGACTCTGTTGGATCGACGACGATCGAAAGCGAAGATAGTTGTTACTAGTTCTGCAAAAGTGCCTTGCAGAGGCAAGTAAGTAGAGACAAAAGCCCACAAGGCTTACTATTTAAGTAGTCGAGGGTTGCTTTTCTCCGGTCCGTCGTTCTTCTCAACGTGTTTACGCGCGGCGCGGAGCAACAGGTGGGGCCCACGCGCTCGCAGCAGACGCTGGACCACGCAGCGGAGGATGCTCCGTCCTCCGCACTTCGGAGGGAGGCGGCGTTCCACGAACGCGGTGAGCCAGCAGCAGCTGCGGCGCGGCGCGGCGATCGCGCTCGCGCGCGGCGGATCCTTTCCGACAACCCCTCCAGAAGAGCGACACGAGGAGGCAGGCGAGGGGGATGCGATGACCCAAATACGAGCCAGTGAAAGTGGCACACTGGTCAGGCATGGCCTGCGCCGCCGCCACCGTCGTCGTGTTTCACCCACACACGCGTGTGTGCACGCGCGTACGCGGTACGTGCTTACGTGTGACGCATACACGCACGCGTGCATATGTTTCGTACCCGCGTACCTTAGGCGAGTTAGTTCTCTGCCCGGCTGGCACCGCGCGGCGCGGCGCGGCGCGGCCGTTGATGAGGTGAAGGCAAAGCAGGCGCGCAGCTACCGACTGATTACTAATTAGAAATTATGGAAATGCATTGCACGCTCGCTCACGCATTGCTCTTTCCATTGGCTCGCCCGCCTTTCTTTCGCTTCCCTGTCGAGCGCGATCCTATGCTTCTCTATATTTTTCTCGTATATTTTTCTTCCTTTTCTCTCTTATGTTTCACAACTTGTTCTTAACTTTTCCGTATGTGTTTCTTTAACTATTTTCTCCTCCTATATATTTTATTTTTTTCTTCCTTTCTGTTAAATATTTTTTTCTTTGATACTTGTAGGTTTTGTTGTTTTTTTTTTCTATTTTACTTTTCTAAAAATTTATTTATATAATATATGTATCGTATAAAATATTAAGCACACCGTTCTTTGATTTTTGTTTTACGTTAATGCATTAATGAAAGTTACAATGAACAATCGGTAAATATTCTGTCGCATATATGTGCTAATGAAAAAATATTCCTCTTTCTGCGTCACGAGTTTCCTCGTCGCTCGGTCGCCGCGCGTGCTAGGTTTCTTTTAATTTTCAACGCTCACAGCTTCATTTCCGTGCCGCGTAGCTTCGAGCAGCTTCGGATATCGATGGCGATTGACTTGTCGCAGGGGATTCACTTGCTGGCGACGACTTAATTGAAAATACTTGAATGGCATCCCTTGATCGACCCTCGAAATGCCTCTAGGCGATCGCGAGTAAATTTAGCGCGTGAGCGACAATTTCGGCTCGTCCAGGGTTTGTTGTCGTTCGAGTTTCTTTTCGAGCTTCTAGCTGTGCACAGTTTGTTTTCTCAATTTCAAACGCAAGTGTAGAAACGCTTTTCGCGAAAAATTCTCTCTCAATTTTATATGAAGCGTATGTGAAGATTTATGTAAAACATATGTTCAGTCAGCAATATTGTTCACGAATCGTTAATTTTTCTCTACAGTATTAATTGTAAGCTATAAAATATCGTGCTTAATCCCAACCTTTGGAAATCGTTCGTTTTTACGAAAGCGGAAGTCGGAGAATTCAATTTCCTTCCTTATGTTGCGCGATCGTTAGTTCTTATTTTTATTTTTTCGGAAATATATTTGTTAAAACTAAAGTTTCCTTACTTCGCTTAGATTAATCTTGAAATATAAATATTATTTTATATTGTTGAAAAATGAATTATTCTACTTTACTTTTGTTCAACTTATTTCATAATTATCGACAATTTTTAGACTCTCTCTTTTAAAGATATTTTATTAAAAGCTATTAAAAAAGTGTCTTTTAGTCAACGATCTAACTCGACGATCCAACAGTTTCTAGTTGAAAGTAAAATAATTATCTAAAGACAATGGAAACATTATCCCAGTGTGTTCTGCATATTCTGTGAAAGTCAGTAAAATTTGCAATGACTCACAGCAGGAAGCTCTAAGAGATCTCTAATAAAACTTGGCAGAATCACTTTGTAGGAATGCCAATTGTAGGAGCCGTAATACGGATAGCCGAATTACAGCAAAATTTCTCGATTAATTGAGCTTTAAATTTCCAATTAGAACAAAATTCTCTTTGTGTTAATCAAAGAATTAGTTGTTAAAGCTATAGCTACTTAATATCTGTTGTTATTTTTATTTTTAATTAAAATTAAAAAAAAAGCTAACAAAAGTAATTCTTGATGCATACGTCAAGTTTAGACTTTTGTAGTCCCATCAGTAATCATCTTCTCGTTTTTACATCCGCCCTTTATAAAGTTGATCATCAATCAAATGCGTTTCTGAAGCATTGTCATTGTATCGTATAATAATCTCGGAGGCACGACCCACTTCAGTCACACCGTCTGATCATCGTCGATCCATCTGACTTGTCCACGATGGACTCTTGACTCACGAAATCCGCGTTCCGGCAGCCGGAACTTGCGGGACGCTTTGTGCTCCGCCGGAACGATCAAGGACGAGAAAGTGAATTATAGCTGGCTCATTTACTCTCACGCGCACTCGCCGATCGGCCGATGAAAGGGCTAACACGCGGCTCTCTCGTTGTGTGTTCGGCCTGTTTTAAAAACTAGTCATTCAGGCTTTGCACGGCCGGCCATTGTCGTTTGGAGAGATCGTATCGCATCGTAATCGACGCTCGCCACAGAAACGACGTAAAGATCATTAGAAATTTTTTATAAAGCCGACGAACTATAAAATTCTCATTCTATTCACTTATACGTTCATTTTTGTAATTTCTTCAGGAATTATAAACGAAGGAATATATTCAATAAAGAGCTAAATTAAAAGAGCAGAATAATAATTTGGAGAAATCTGTAATTAAGCAAAAACTAGACTAGTTATGTAATTTTAGTGTATATATAAAAGTTGTAAAATTTAGAAAATTTAAATTTACACACACACATGGCAAATTTTAAACTAAAACATTTTTTAATTAAAAATTTTTATACTGGAAAATTGGGAAAACTTGAAGTTTTGTAATTTTTTAATCTTAAATTATAAATTTCAGAAATTTTTTATCTTAAAAGTTTGGATAGTTTGTAAAAAAGTTAGAAAATAAATTTTTAAACTATAAAATTGAATATTTAATATTTTAAGATTTTAAAATTAGAACTTACGGTACTATAAAACTTTTTAATTTTAAATATCCCTTGGAAAAAGTAGTTACTTGAAATTTTTTAACTATTTTAACATTGTAATTTCTAGTTGAAAAATAATCTTCCGAGAAAAATGTATACTTATATTTAAAAAAAAAAAAAAGTTTTACATAATGTTGAAAAATATTCTTTTTTAATTAGAATCTTTTAATACATAACAATAATATTGTATAGAGATATGTTAATATTATACTAGAAAATGTTATTTAAACTTAATAAGTTTTGTCTGACGAGTTTGCAATTGAAATTATTTCAACTCCTAGTTATCTACGATAGCGTATATGTTTATATATGTTTAAGAAATAATGTATGAGCGTGAATGATCTATGAGCGTATAATTACTCGGCGGATTGGTTTACAGGTGAGGCATGTCTTCGTTGACAGAGCCGTAACAAAAAGGAATGATAGTCGCGTATATACGAGCCGGAACGAGGCTTCGGATCAAAGTCAGCGACACCCTCGAATCTAGTTCTAGTACGACTATGAATAGATGACGAGGTCTCTTGGCCCAAGCGCGCGTGGCTCGTATCCCAATTAAACGGTCATGCGATTACCTTACAATTAGCACGAATTTATGGGTCTTCTCGTTGTTTCGTCGTTTCTCTCTGAAACAAAAGATTTATTTTATAATTTATGCTAAATATGGTAAATAAACGTTCTGTAATTAAAGAATTGGAATTTATAATATATAGTAAATTATTAGTAATAAATCTGTTCTGTATAGAAAGTAAGTTTCTAAATAAGTCAATGATGCTACTTTATCAAGAACAAATGACTGCTGATATTTTTATTGAATGATATCGAATAATTGAAAGAATTTCTCTCGTCGTCTTTTATCTTATTTTTTTTATGACTATTTTTATCTTATCGAGCCAATAAGAATTGCTTTTCAACAGTGCAAGTAATAATTTGAGATGTTTTTAATCATAAAAAATTAGAAATTGAATATTGAAAAATTGAAGTTTTTAAATGATATCAATTAATTATGTGGGAGCTATGGGAGCACACAATTTCCACGGGAGTTTATAATTTATAATTAATTTTTATTAATTTTTCTATTAACTGAATAATTATATTAAGAAAAAAAGTTTATAGGGAATAGAAATGGAGACTTGAGTATAAATAGGGACATTGACCTTATATAATTGAAAGCATATTATCGATAAAAGTTTGATTAAAAACTTCAGTTTAATTTCGTAAAAAAATTTGATTGTTTAACACTCAAATTGATTAACTACTCAGTGATATTTGATGAATGAATTCAACATTGATTAATGAGAGATAAATTTTTTATGATAAGAACAATGTGGATAACTACTTCAATATATATAATCTTACTATATAATATTTTCTAATTTTCTTATATAACCTTTCTATAATCATTCTGCGCGCAGTTTTATTTCCATTTTTCATCGCGAATTAATTCAAAACTAAAAATTGGCAATAAAATTGTGATTATTATCAAAAGTTATTAAAGTTATATAATTATAATGTTATTATTAAATCCGTTATTAGTATTTTTCAAGGAAAAAATGTGTTGTACATATCACGTAGACGAGCAATATATCAGCTAAATAAATACGTCAAAGATTATTAAATTTTTTGGAGTGCTTTATCACGTGTCAGAGTGATAAAAAAGGGTATCAATTAAAATAAGAAAATAAAGCCAGGATAAAATTGAAGACGAATAGTAAAGTCAACTTATTATCAGAAAGGGACAATTAATGGCCATTCATAATCAGTTATCTGTCGCACGTGATGATAATATGTAGTAATGATTCATATGTCAAAATCTTCAAAAATAATACTCAATGTTCGATTCATTCATCAAACATATGGATTTAAATGTTAAACAATCAGATTTTTATAAAACTTAATTTTTGAAATACTTACAATCTGCAACGTTGTAACGCATTTTTATTTAATAAAATGGTCCACACACATCCTTCGTCACAAAAGCTTTATCATCACACTGAACAGATGTGTTGCTGCCGGTTTTAATTTCTCTGTCTTTGCTTACCTACTTCCTATGACACATTTTTGAAGCATGTGCTCTGCTCATAAAGCATGTTTTGAAGCTGTAAACTTAAAAGTGAGTCTTCTTTATAGCGTTCGGTTTTATTCAGTCCAATTACTTATGTAATTTATTTTTTACTTTTACCGATTTCTGTGTAATGTGATTTTTGTGTAAAAATAATTATTTTTATATATAAATATACAGAATAAATAACAAATCATCGTTTAACGTATGTGTATACACATATGCATTACCGTATAGACATATATGTATATACGCGCACATACACACATAGAGAAAGTTATTTTTTTATTTATTATAATAAATGAAATTAGGATCGATAATGTAAATATTACAATTAAGCAAACTCTGTAATATTTTTTGATTTATTTTGCACTATATAATTTGGTTCGAATCTTCAAACAATTTGATCACAATACTGAAGTCATTTCTATTCGTATAAAGATTGTACCTACATCCGGCATGTCATTCTATGTTGCGTCGGCACCATCTCTTTTCCAGTTTTCATGCGGAAACTGGGTATGTTCTCATTCGAACTTTCGTACACGTCGCCACCTACTTCCACATGTTCCTCAGATCCAAATCGGATCCCTAACGTCGAAGCGACGCGACTGCCGGCCGGCATCAAGGGCTAAAAATTTTCTCGGTTTCTATTATTAGGGCGAATGCCCTCAATACTGGCATCTATATTCGGCGCGCGTACGCACGTGTGCAGGTGCACGTGTGTGTGTGTGTGTGTGTGTGTGTGTGTGTGTGTGTGTGTGTTTGTGTGTGCACGTAGTGTCCGTGCACGCGCCTACGTATAAGGCATTTAGGAGTACCGATACCCGCCAGAAAAAGTGGTGAACGTTCGACTTGATGACCTAGGCCCTAGGCCATAGAGAATTATCACGGGTCCTCTCGTCAGAAAAGTGAAATCGGTGATCGTTTAAAAAGAAACGAGCTTGCAACCGTTTAACCGGAACGGAAACCCTTGCGGTTCCAATCCTTCAAGTTTCTTCCCACATTTTATGCTTTGTCATAACAAATGGCAGCCTTTCCTCTTTCTTTGAAGTATTAGCGATGCAATTGGGATCTCTCGGGTAAAGCGGATATAACACTACGATTTTTCAACGACCAAGTCGGTTGTCAATCAACGTAACATTAAACTGCTATGGGAAATAATAATATGTATAAAATTGTTCCTGGAAGGCCGCAAAAGGGAATCAGCTCTCGATGATGTACTGTACTTTATGAATTGAGGTGGCACTTGTTTGCAACGGAAGTTTCGTTTCCAAGTCTGCGGTCAGTGCAGCTTCCTTCGCTCTTGTCTCGCCTTTCTCTCGACGTAGGTATTCTGGTGTCGTTTCTGGGTATTGTCGGGTCCTTTTGTCCCCGCTAACGATGGCACTAAGTCGTCGTTTATAATCGAAAGTTCCCAAGATGAATAAGAACGAGCTATATTGTATGATAACAGTTATTTTGACAGTTTCGTAAAAGAGGAAAATTGTCACTTTTATTATATTTTTTAAAGTATGTCCGTGTCCTTTTCTTTTTACACTTATTCCCATACATTGTTTAATCTTTATAGAATAAATAAAAATTTCCAGAAAGGTTTCGATATGTACATCGTGTGTGCATGCGCGCGTAATATTATTCAGGTAAATATATTTCTCTTCCTATTTATATTCTGATTCTACGAAACGATGTTAAGCGAATCATGCCGTGAGCCATCTTTCCACAATAAAAAAGAGTCGCCATTGGCTGGAATCCCGTTCTCAATCTGCGGTCGAGCGTGTTTTTCCTCTATCGTCTTGGCATCGTTTCGATACATTATAGAACGATTGTGAGTGCAATTATGCGGCGTCAATTCGTTTCCGGTGATGTCGTCATCGTGATTTTTATATATTTATATAGAAGGAAAAAACACGAAATGTGTATTCGGCTGTTAAAAATTTGATGATACCGACAATCGGGCCTCTTTGTTCTTTTTTCCGTGATTTAATCGTGACTACAAACTCTCCGTTAGGGACTGATACTTTTTTAAAAAAATATCTCGAGAAACAAGTAGCCAACAAATGGAAATACCATAATTTCAGATTTACGTCAGCAGCTGCGGCGCAATCGGCACTTTAACGCTCGTGCAGCACGAAACGCGCAATTAGCAGATAAGACTTGTATGATTATATTGCGGGGTGGGGTTAAATTACTCGCCACCGGCCGTCCCTGTAGCCGTGCAACGATATCTTTGACCTGGCCGACACACCGTAATGACACGACGATTAATTTAGAAGTTCGTACCGGCACACGGCCAATTAATTTAGCGTCAGGATAGTCCTCTGAAGCGCGCTTCTCCCAATTATTGCGTTTGATGAATCGAGAAAAATGTGACGCGACATATACATCGGCGAATCACGCGTCTTGCATCCCGTAGAGGATACACACGTGCATCCGTTGTCCGCATTCGGTTTTTAAATGACGCATTACGCTAAATTTACGATCGTGCCGTCGCGCCGTTGCGTCTCGCATCCCTTTGCTACTTTTCTGATGTTACTACTAATAATGTTCTCAATCAACTCTCATCATTATCTTCATTAGTAACTCCGTGCTATTATCTTCATTATCGTAAGTGAGAATTACCGGCTCGATCAATTCCCCGACCGGTCACTTTTACTGTCACCTTTCACTGCCTAAATTCTAGAATACGAGACCAGACGTCACGCGCATCATACACCGTTATATCTCATTTGTCGCAAAGCTATGTAAAAAGATATTCGTCTTTAAACGTTGAACATTCTCTGTATTTACTTACTCAGCTTTTCGAAGTCCTAAATTACGATAACGAATGAATTATTACGGAGAGCGAGATAAAAAAAAGAAGTTAAAGCCTCGTCGAAAGAAGCGTATATAACAATAGAAGGGTAACGATATCTAAATCATCGGAAAAGGAACGATAAAAAAAAATCACAAATCGGCAAAGGTTAACGCGTATATATAATTCACGTGTAATTCAATATAAAAGTACAGCAGTCATAAATACATTACAAAGCGCACGGGCATTCCCTCTTCCCGATGCGACACATTACGTAATCGGCTCGTATGCCGACGTATATATATATATATATGTGTGTGCGCGCGATGCACACGATGGGATATAATTACACGTGTACCGGGCGCGTGCGCTCGGCTCGAAAAACGCCCGGTACGCACACTCGGGAAAACAGGAAAACGGATATTACCCAGGCATCGTAGGCATCCCTAATCGCGCGCGCTCGTTAGCGCGGCGCGGATGGAACAGGACCGAATCCGTGGCGGCCGGTGATAGCCGGGGCAGAACGCGGAGCGGAGCGGCGCGGTAGCGGTCCGGTCGGTCCGGCTTTCTCGAGAAGTGCACCTTGGCACACTTACCGGCGCAACCCCACGCCGCGCCGCGCCGCGCCGCGCCACGCCGCGCCGTACACGGCTCCACGGCGATTCACCTACTCGTTCCTATACTCGCGCGTTCCTCCTCGGAGCCGCGTCTTTCCCGCCGTCTCTTCGCGGGGCTTTCCGCCATCGCCCCTTGTCCCTCTTCTTTGTCTTCCGCGTCTCGTTCCCGGTGCTCTTGTTGTTTACGAAGCGCGCGGCGAACACAGCGGCGTTCCCTCTGCTTTGATAGCGAAATTTATTGTCGCACCAATGGGCGCGATAATTATAAATGAAAAAGGTGATTTTTTTTAAGAAATTGTCGTATGCAGTACGTTTAATCTGGCTTTTTTTTAGCAGTAAATATTCAAGTTTTAATAAAAATATTAAAAGCTGCCTCGATTACTATAGCAGAGCTTTATTAATATAATCTCATATTTCTGATACATTACGTTAATTGCTTGTTAATATTATTGGTATTTATTAAAATACTTGTCGGTAATTATAGGAACATCGTTGACGTAGTAAAAATAGCGCTACAAAGGGTGATATTTTCGCATTATTCTTTTTACAGGGGGGGGGGGGGACATTAATAATCTCAGTTATGACGGATTATTTCCCAAATTCCTCAATCGAGGTTAAACCCCAGTAAATTATCTTCTTCCTCGATAACGGTGTGACGCCGACTTGGTGAATGGTATAAATCGATCTTGGCTCTCGCTCCACGCAGATCCGTTCGTGCATACGCTTTCATGGCTCGCGCGTGCACGTACGCAACGCACACATACGCGCGCGCGCACACGCACGCGTGACCGTACACGTATATACGTGTACGTCGGCCGCTTCACTTTCACGCTCTACGCCTGATTCCAGCTCACTCTCGTCTTCTAACGTTCGGCGAATACACGCGCGAACGGGCGCGCGCGCGTACGCGCGCGCTGTCTGTATAGAGATGTCTGTACGTACACGCGATGGGGGCTCCGGCACAAATTGACCTCACTCTCGCGCGTCGCTCGGCTGCTGCTGGCTCCGAGAATCGTCCGGTTACATAACGGCGGAGGCAGAAGTGCACGCTTCTCCTCCGCTCGTGGGCTCCTTACTTTTCCTGACTTCGCCTCGCGCTTCGCTTAAGCGCGACGCATCGCGCGGAGACGTATCTTTTTACTTCAGAAGAGTTTATAAACTCCTTCTTTTGGAAAAAAGCGACACTTAAACATTTACAAACAACGAGCAGCTGCTTTGTTTAATTTATATTATAAACGATTTAAATTTAACGTACATAATTTTGGGGAAAAATTTAAATCGGTAAAAATACTGGAATTTCTTCTTTTCGTTTAATTTTTCGTCCTTCAAATGTATTTACGGTTTTGTTGCGGCGAAAGATTCAAGAATTAACTAGTTACATCTCCCTTCAGTGTCAATAATGTTCCTTTTTTCATAGATTTATGCATATAGAGTTTAATTGCGTGGTTTGTTGCAATAAAGATTTTGCGATCTGTGAAATATTCATTGATTGTAGCTCATTCTTCATATTCTATAATAGAATTAGCTACAACAGAATTTAATAAATATTAAGTAAAAATTTAGATGTATTCTGAACTTTTTCGCACGATAAATAATCCGATGCCAGAAGAAAATCCATCGCCAAACAAAGGAACATTGTAAAAAGATTGCGCTTACAACATAGCGCGAGACAAGTTGTATCAGAGTCTCATCAGAGAGTCGCACCCATGCATTTTTCATTTAATCGCAAGTTAATCTTATATTTAAAGAGAAGTACTTATCTGTCATTTCGTTGCCGTTGTTCTTGTATCTCATTTCATATATATTAGAAATGAATAGCTATGTATATAGCCATAAATTATATTATTATTTTATTGTCTTAATTTCACAAATGGTTACTTACCGATGAATAATTAACTCAATTAAATTTATTAAAACCAAATGCTTGTAAGACTTATATATATAAAATAAAAGTTTCATCATCATATTGCTAATGACATTTTAAATGCGTTTATTGCTTATATTTCGTAGAAGACATATTCATCACGAATACAGCTACAGTTGCGATAATTTCGTATGATAGAGCAGAAAAGAAAAAGAAAAGACGAAAGGAAAGTCCCGGTGAGGTTTTAACGGTTTCTTAATTACTCACTCTGAACATATAGATCCATTCGTATCGATGAGATTAATTCGACGAAACGTCATGCAAGCGGGACGCTGATTAATTCGCTAGTCCGATAATCCCGTACATGTCCACTATAGAAATCCCCGCGGAGCCTATATGTGGTCAGTCAACAAAGGGAGAAATGCGTACGTCCTATCTTATCATTTCACTGGCTATAACATAGAGATATTGAGGTTTGCGAATAAAAATGATGAAAACTACGGGAGCTGTGAAAATTCCGACGAACCAATCAAGTTTATCGTATTTTATTAGAGGTATCTGCATATGTGTGTATACGTAAATATGATTCTCTTTGGCAATTCTTTTCTTTATAAGGAAGAACAACTTGTCAAGTGAACCAATGAAACTCATGAGAATCAGTAATACAGAAATTAACATGCTTTCTCGCACACATTTATCTCTCATATTTTTTTAAGGTAAAGAACTGCTTTTTGCAATTTGTTGGCATAAATTACGATGATTTTTTTTTCTGAAATTTATGCCAGCATTATTATATGTAAATTAATTCAATCGATTAATTCTTTGTACACATTTTGTACAATTAGGTATTCGTAGTCTGCGTACTTATTTTCAGTAAAAAACTAACGGTAATTAGTTTTAACATTTATATATAGTTCTTTGTTTAATAAACAATTGCATAAATACTTTTTAGAGATATGAAATGTAAAATGTTATGTGTAAGAGTGGGAACAACTTTTTATACTCGCAAAAACAATGAAAATTAATGTAGAAATATCGTGATTCGACATCTTTAGAGAGGGTTAATTGCTGAAAAATAACGTGCATACAGAGGATTAATTGTAGCGTAAAGTAACACACGTTGCGTGAAATGAGCCTCTTGGTCTCTTTCCTCACATTGTCCTCTTCCTCCGGCCCGCCATGGATCACCGAGTCACTCGCGTCGTGCAAAAAGGAACGGGTGCGAAAAAGCGTGGTACACGTTGATGCAGATTGTCACGGTGCTCCGCGTCGTTCTTCGTCGGGCCCGACGAGAGGGGTACATGGGGGTCGGAAAGAGAAAGACAGACAGACAGACAGAGAGAGAGAGAGAGAGAGAGAGAGAGGTTCGGTGCGGCGAGCTTAATCTAGTGAAAGTACGGTTAACGCGGTCGCGGCTATTTTATCAGTCTTCTTTTTTTTCCACGGTGTCGCATTGTACGCAATGGCACCGCGTTTTGGCCGTTTAGTTTGACTATTTCCATGATCCCGTCGTTCGGAGCCAGCTAGAGCGGTCGTGGTTTCACCGAGTTTCACCGTTCTGCCATGGCGACTTTTGGGCCACGAGGCTTATCATTATGCAACGATTGGCTAACGTATAAATGAATTAGGTAATCCCCCGTTTGGCGAGATCTCAATCACATCGAATTGTGTTTTCATCGGCTCGTGGATGCCACGACGTTCGGAATGATTATATCTACTTTTCCCAAAATCTACATTACGTCAGTAATGTCGAACATGGATATACATATCCGTGTGATTTGGAGAATTTCGGATTAATGCCGGATTATTAAAGCGATGATGGAAATTTAACTTAATTACAGTAGCTAAATTTGTAAGAAAGGGAAAATATTTTGATTAGAGAGACGCTTTTTAATTTTTAATTTACAATTTAATTAAAACGCTATATTTTGTGATAATTTACAACGATTGTTGATTTGCGTTACATAAATCTACGGATATTACAACAGTTAATACGTATGTATAATCGATATATGTGTCGTAGACTCGAGTAGCAAGTTATCGTCACGAGTATCGGTTGAATCCCGAAGAAATGCATTCTACCTGGGGAGGGGACCTACCGAGGGGGTAATCTACACACTGATAACCAAGACATCGCAGCGAATAAATACAAAATTAACTTTGACGTTTTCACGATGGAGCGCTGAGCTTCCGCCGCGAGGTGTCACGAGAGGCTCCTCTTTGTTTTCTCTTAGTCATGCCGCTAAGTCGGGCGTGCTGCACATACGATAAGTGCTCGGCTATCGCACAGGAATCACTGATAATCGTCTGCGCACCGCTTAAAAATAGCCTCGTAGCGCGGCGGCATTTATACGGCGGCCGAGTTCATTCATGAGCTACCGCGCAACACGTGCGCGACAACAACGCACATGTTAGCGCAGGCGATACGAGCCGTTTGATAAAACGGAGTAATCCTATATTTTGAACAAATATTCTTACGAGAAAATACTGGTCGAATGCAAAAAAAAATATGTGAATAAATCGTGCACGTGTCGCGCTTAAGGAATTAAAAAATTGTCAAATTTTATATTTATTCTAATTTTGTTTTTCTTCAAGAGACGAACGAAGATAAAAATTGACAGTGTTTCTATATTTATTATATTATATATACGTTTTTATTGCAGAGTCACGGGAGAAAATTCTGTGAGTTAGAATTTCAAATTCTTAATTAGGAAATTATAAGATTTTTCAGACTGCATACGAAATTAAATTAATAATAAATCTTGTAACAATAAAAAATACAATTATTATAGTATAAATATATTAATATTTTTAAAAAGATTAAGTTTATCATGGTTTGAATTGTTTTTTATCATGGCTGCATTACGTCTCGTTGCGAACTTGACAACAAAAATTTGAGTGGCTCTGTCAACTTCTTTCTCAAGTTTCAAGTTAAATTTTTCAGGATGATGACGAAATAAATGAATTCGTGGAAATACGGTATTTATATCGAATGTTGGGAAATTTCCTGATTATCTATTAGAATTAAAAGAAAAACATTTCTCGGGGAAACCGCAGATTATGATATCAACAGCTTTGTTTGTGTGTTAATTGAAAAATATTCCGAAAAATATTTCCGTTATAATTAAGATAAACGTTTAGCGAGATACGGCTTTGCATTTTTAGGCATTTTAATAACACGAGAGGTACAACATCCGTTCGAGTTCATCGATACGCCACTCAAGTGGAATCGGACCGGTTGATATTTACTTTAAAAAATAAGGAATCAGCAAATCTGTGCATGACACAATGCGACATCAGCTTTTAATATTGTCGCGACTCGGGTAAAATGCGTGCACGCGCGGCCGTTTAAACAAAAATGCGGTCGATAATCGCGCAACGTTCGATGCCGTTTCTCTGATTTGCAGTCCGCGGTTGTAATTTCCACCATTAGTCACAAGACGATTTTGTGGTTAAGAATATCCGCCAATATTCTGCATCATGATTATTCGTTTCGTCACGACACGCGCTAGACTGCAACTCTTCTACTTACTTAGTAATATTTACGGTTTCGGGATAAGCGATCAATCGTTTTTCGTCATGACACTACACGTGTATCGGTTTTCTTCACGACAGAATTATGGAGATTCCGTATAAAATTAAAGAACTTCGCGGCACGTGCAGGTATGCGGTATTCTGCGATTTCAACCATTAATCTTCTTTTCTTTGATACGCACTAGAATTAAATTAATATAGAAATCAAATAATGATTGTTGTGCAAATTTCCACTAAATGCCTGAAAAATTTATATAATTATTGTAATATATCTACGCTTAATATTTAATTTGTCATAAAAGGAATTTTCAGGAAAAAACTTTATCTTGAAAAATTATATTATGCTTAAAATTCAAAATTCAAAATTTAATCATGTATTTCGTTTTTTGTTTTTTTTTTTTACATTGGGAAGCAAAAATATGGCTCTGCCGTGTACATCAGTAAGAGTAATGACTTATATGCGAGAAATAAATTATATACACCTCGTGCGAGACCATTTATATCCCTAAAGTCCGCGCGTTTATTCTTGGGTTAAAGGACGAACGGCTATTTCTTGTCATTGACTTTTCCCCGTCACTGTCGTCGTTATCGCTGGCCGAAAATGCAGTAAATTGTCGCGTCGCAGTTTTCACGGAAAAGGAATGACTCGTGCATCGGCGCTAATCTGCCGTCGTGATGGTTTTAAATGTGTTTGTCGAGCTATCGTTGCTGTCGCGCAACAGGTGAATAACTACCACCGTCGTCGCTCTTGAGAGATAGAAGTCAATGAACATCGACGAAAGGAGACGATAATCGTTTTACAAAGATAATCGATGTATGCATTTTCCACATCCGCTCGTGCAGCATGACGCGTTTAGATGCGTAGATTTGCATAAAAGATGAAGTGGAAACTTAGTTAACGAGAATCGCACTTCGTGATTGCTCCAATCCTTTCTGTCGTAATAAAATTTCCCACAGATTCTATCCGACAAGAATGAAACAAGTTTTTGATTTTATTCAAATAGACATGAAAAAATACAATTTTGTTAAAAATTTAATTCATAATTTTTTTAGATTTTGTTAAATTAAAATAAGGACGTTCAAGCATGACAAGCAGTGCTGTAAAAAGTTTTGATATTCTAGCAATCAGCTTGAGCGTTGGTACATAGATTATGTAAATTTAACATTTTTATTTTAATTTTATTAAAACCATAAATAACTGTTTTTTTTAATGTTAAAGTAACATTTTATTTTAGTAAAAAAAAATATATATATATATAACATTATATAAATGTGTCAACTGAACTTAAACTTCGGTTCCTGACACTATCTAAATGTTAAATTTTTGTGTTAATTTCTTACATATTATTTATGTTATTTTTTAACACATTTACTTTATGTTAAATTGACACAAAAATTTGAAAAGATGAATTGGAACATGTAAGATGTATAAAATATAATATAAAATTTTTTAGAATGTGTACCTTTTTTAAAGCATTATTAACTTAATAATAAATTAATATGACATATTAACTCTTCAAATTAATATGACATAGATATATGATGACACGTTTCGGGAAACAATCGTTAAAATGAAAAAGTAAAATGTGAAATATGATTATCACAATATACAACTAACAGAAACAAGTTCTCAAGTTCGTGATACACATGTTTTAACACATAACACAAGCGGAAATTGAATGTTTCAATAGGTTTAGTTACTATGAATCGATAGTCATTGTAGCAATGCATTACCATCCGAATTACGATTAATAGTCATTAGATGCAACATCGATAGCGGTATGAACCGCAATCAAGTCAATCGTAAGTCGATACGTTTCGAATATATATTCGATATCTCCAACTATTATCTCCACAACGATCGTATTATATCTCTGTTGTCATATACATGGTTTTTTTCAATTATGCGCACACGTGTACACGAATTAAGTAAGTATACACGACTATTGAATTGAACGAATCTTTTCTCGCATTTTGCCTTGCGATGTGGCAGTATGAGGAATCAGACAATTACGCGAGATATATTGTAGCTTAACATACTTTGTTTGATTTTACATTACTATTATTACACCGAAAGATTTTGCTAAAATGTTTCAAAATTTAGTTAGATATAAATTTGAAAATAATTATTGAACCATTAAAATAAATGTGTTAAAATAGGAAAATTAAATTGATTGCTAGAATGTCAAAACTTTTTGTTGTTTTTCTTACATCACTTGTTTTCTACGTAATTATTTTGAATAACCTAATAAAATTATTGTCTAATCCATAACTTTTTTCTCTCTCTCTTTTTCTTTTTTCTCTTTCTCTCTCCCCTTTTCTCTCTTTATATCAAGATATTTCAAAGGAAAGAAAATGTGTAAAATGATATCCCAAGATATGCGTTGTACAAGATGCGAATTGTACAAGATGCAATGAAAAAAACGTAGCACGTATTTATATCAAAGTCGCCCATTGAAATAAAGTCGTCATTGATTATCGAAGTGACGTGAAGTAACGGCGCCCCATTCATAAATGTATGGTAATTATCCCAGCAACTACCACACAATTACTCATTACCTTAACGTGACGCATGTTGTGACACTGGAAACTGATATCAACTAAAAATACAATGCGTTAAAATGGTATATATGACAACCTGTTTTGTATGGGTCATACTATAGAATAGAATTCACCTTTTCAACGATGGATAGTTAAAGAATATTCTACGAATAGTTATAGAATATTCTTTATAAACTAAAAAAAAAGTCAAGACATCAATAATTTTTTATTGTTATAAGCTGTTGAATATAAGAAAACTTTTTCTAATTAAGATTCTGAATTACTGAAACATTATTATTCATGTGAATTCAAGCTTGTTTTTTTTCTTTATATTTCGATTAACCGAAAATCCTTCATATTTTTGATTAACTGAGATATCAAGATATTCATATAATGGAAGATTTGTTGTCAAATTATTCAAATTTAAAATAAAATTAATATTCTCTTCCACAACATTCTTTCTATTGCTATGAATAAGTGCCTTTCATACGTAACACGACATAGCCATTAGGGCAGTTAGGTACACAATTCTGGTCTCATGGCAGTGATGTCATCGACAGATCCGCGATTTCGCGACGGCGAAAGATCTCGTCAAGTAATTATCGTTAGAGGCGATGGCTGAATTACGGACACGATAGATAGAAGAGACACGTGGGCCAGTACGTGGGTCGTTCGACATCGCCGCCGTGATGGCGCATGTCTGCTCCGTCGCGCGATTAATTCGTACACGCTAAACTCTCGGACATGACGTTATCAGCGAGGAGATTCGACTGTCCTGATAACTCACGATGCGATATCAAAAGTAAGGCGAAATTCCGTCACGCGTGTGCCTTATCGTGCCTCGATGAATCGTAACATCAATACATTTCTTTCCAAATACCTTTATCGTGGGTTTCTTCCTATTTTCGTCGAAACGTATATAGTTATTTGTTTTAATTATATTTTTCTATTTATGATACTGTCGTGTTAAGCATTATTGGTTGGGTAGTAACTAGTTAAAAAGTTGAAAGTTAATAATAAAGTTAATAACTTTTAATTTAATTTAGTTAATTTTAAATGACTTAATTTTTAACTTTAACTAGTTATTTTTGAAACGTATAAACTTTAACTTATTAACTTTTTTCTAAATTAAAAATTTTATTTGGCGAAAATGCATTCCTGCATAAAAATAATATTTTTTTGTTATTTTGTATAACTAATATTATAGCTTAATTTACAAAAAATAAAATATTGATTTTATAATCTATTAACTTTAACTTAATTTAGTTAAAAAAATATATTAACTTATTCAACCTTGAACATTATCAATTATTTCTTACCAAGTAGATCACGATTAAAATCGCCCTTTAGTTCTATTTGTGAAGATATGTGTGAGCTAGAGAGAATATCAATCTCTTAAAATAATTGATTTATCTTCTAAGTAATTTTTTTATTTGAAAAACATCTAAGAAAAATAGTTAATACGTATATTTATTTAAAGTATTATAAGTTATATAATAAAAAATTTTTTGAATAAAGATAAAGAAAGAAAATGCATGCTGTTCACAATTTTACAGTAAATTTTTGAAAAAAATAAACAAAAAGATGTTTATGTTAAATTAAAAATAATTCAAGATTTATTAGATATTTTATTAGAATAAGAATTGAAGAAGAAAAAAATGCATAATTTCCTGTAATAATTTGCACATATACTTTATATGTTTAATAAATATTTATCGGTTGAAGAACACGATAAATCTACATAAATTGATTGCAAAATTAAGCTGGTTTTTTAATAGTTGTATATTTGTGGTATTAGCATTTTATTTTTTAACAGCTTAAAAGAAATATTTCCAATTTTTTATTATCTATTAATGAGAAATATCGTAATTATATTTGGAGAATTATTTTTTAAAACTTTTATATAATTACAGAAAATTGTTTTCTTTTATACTATTAAAATGTAAAACGGCTTGCTTTACGTGTCTGCTTTTGCACGATGCGATGAGTTTTTAATCGATATTGTGGCTGATGCGCGCTCAGATGACGCGGCGGCAGCGAGCCATGATCGCAAAAGTCGTTATCGGTATACGCTGTCCGAGAAACCCGACAGGTGATCAACGTTGCTGTCCGGTCATCAACGACGTGCGAGTCAACGACCTCGCTGCACCTACAGCTCTTAATTCGATGAGTCACTTTCGGCACATGCAGTTCCTTTCTTTATCAAGCTGACGCTATACACGGTCCGTGAAACGCGCTATCAACTTTCTGTATTGTGACACCTCGTATTTCCGCGCGCGTGTGCTTATCCGTGCCGAGGATCGATTTTTAATCCTTTAACGCGTTAATGCTTTCCACCTCTGGAATTTCGGCAGTGGCCGGTTCTTCTCAATTTTCCAATCAGATATAGCAGAGTAGTTGAATAATAATTACCGAAATCTCTCTCAATTTTGTATCGAAAAAATTCAACATTAAATATCTTTGATGTCTTTGTTATCTTTGACTATCTTAAAAAGAATGAAACAAATAAAAGATCTTTGATATATAATCACAATACAGAGAAAAATTTTTAATAATTTGTATTGTAGGATAAATTATTTAACAAATTATGAATATATTATAATAATTTTGAAAAATCGCTGGATCGCTAAACGTAACAGTTAACGAGTTTTTCTTATATCGTGTTGCCGTGTGTAAATTTCTTTCTAGTATTATTTTCTTTTATTCATATCATAGAGTCGACATGTGTCTACATCGCTTATGATTAAACTGCGAATAAATTTCTAAATCGAATATATAACTTTGCAAATCTAAGCTATGACAATTCTTCTCATTTCTTGGCGCAACTTTTAAGCACGTGCTAACGGACACGTGTAACTCGTCAGTATATTACAGACCTGACTGAAGAAACAGCTGCGAATGTGATGTTATATTTTTCAATCATTTATTAGTAATCCGCGCTGTGTCGGCTAAAATTCGGCGTATTTTCATAAAATCCAGAGAAACCTAAATAACAAGTTGGGTTAATTTTTAATTTCTTAATCATTATCATACCTTAAATATAAATCTTTGGAATATGAGGATTTATTTTCTGGAAGAATCGGACGCACAATTAGAACTACAGGAACTAGCAAAGAATGGCAAAAATGAAGTAAGATGAAGTAGGACAAGAAGCCGCAAGGAAAATGTGCATAGCACCGGAAATGCAATATGACGCAAGACAAACTATGCAAAAAAATCAGAGTGAGAAGGAGGCGCAATGAGAGAAAAAAACGTATGTAACGGAGAGAGAAAGAGAGAGAGAGGAGGGAAAGAGGGAGAAAAGGAGGGAGGGGTCGAGTGAAAGGTAGAAAGAGAGAGTGCGAGAGAACGGCGCGCAATGCGAGCTATGTGCGTACACGTAATGCAGTTCGCGATGCAACATTGTGCGACCTTGCGGGCCACGCACGTCCCCTCGCGCAAATAACGGCCTGGCAGGCGTATGTGTACGTATGAGCGTGTTGGACGCGCCGTACAAAGTGTACGCGTAAGCTTAGCATGTCGCCTCTAGTCCGCTGAGAATCCGTCAAGAATCGTTCCTTGATGTATCTGTGCTGACTGCGCTTCGTATAATTAGATCTCATAATAATCATTCAGCGTTAATTCACTTGTGTTGCGGTAGTTAGCGTTCTTTAGTATCCCATGACTCTGTCTTCTATAATCGTTTAGAACTTGATTCGTAATTGGAACCGTTTCCTTTTACAAATTTATCTGCACAAATTTTATTATTTAAATAAATATCTACTGATCACTTCGCGATCGCTTTTTTTGATTTTCTATTTGATAATGAGGAATATAGTTATTCCGTCAATATATATATTTTTATAAATATTTGTTTATAATTAATTCATAACTAATTATTTTTAATAATTGTGAACATTTTATGCTACTTTTACTTTAATTAATTTTCTTTGATAAATTATTGCTGTGGTATCAGTTTTGTCATTATAATTAACTTTTATACTCTCTGCATTATTTATTCATAATTTTAAAATTGAAGGATTAATCATTTATATCTCTGCGAGTCAGAGTAATCTGATTATTGAATATTTCTGTGTTACATCACTTCAATATTCGAATAAGAACGAGATTTTCTTAGATGGCCTTTCGAACTTCAACTTATGACGTTTTGACACCGGGGACGATAAATTTACGATTTACATGCATACGAGATATCGCGATCCTTTTCTCTAGAACGGAAAAAATTATCGGACATCTTTCGGACCTCACCATATCACATGTCGACCAATGTGAATAATAAAGGCCGAGAAATGGTCAGAGAAGTTACTCTTAATTATTAGCGATAAGCGTATGTATATTGAGCATAAGCATATGTAACAGAACACATGCTGTTATCATTTCTCGTACAATATTTGTTGTTAAGACGATTCTAGAGTTTTCTGTTTTGCCAACAAAGTGCAATTTTCTTTTTACATCATGTTTATTTTATTAACTTTAAAAGATTTATTGAATATTTATTGAATATTAAATATTATTAAATATTAATTAATATTAATACATACCTGTTAATAAAATAACAGATATAAGAAATAAAAAACGTGTTTTTTTATAAATAACTTTTTAAATTTCTTTAAAATTAAAATAAAATAAAATAAAATGACACTAAAAGTTGTCACTCTTACAATATTTTCCAATAATATATAAATATCCAGTAATATTTAATACTTTATATATTATCGAAAAATAGATTGTAAGGGTGATAATTTTTAGTTTTATTTGATTTTATGTTTTTAATCAATCAAAATTTTAATTAAGAAAACGTTAATAAACCGTTGCATCTACGTGATTTTATCGTTTGTCAGTCGTGTTGTAACAAATAATGTTTGTTACAACTCAACTTGTATAAATTCTTAGGCATTTCTGGGTTACCATTTTCGATACGTGTGCAAGTTTGTCGAGGTCGTGACAATATCGTGCTGCAAATTGGAGGCAATGCATTAAATAGAAGTGATCGTACGTGCGAGGAAATTGACACTGTAGTATACTCGCGCGGACGAAGTACAAAGTTGCAGCAGCATTGCGCTCGATCTAAGAAGTCTATGATTGAAGTTTAGATATCGTTTATTTTTTTTTCTTTTTTTTTTCGATACAAGGCGGAATATGTAATTATCATGACGTCAATGATCATTTATTTCTACGAGATACACTTTGCATGAACAAGTGAACAAGTATCATGGTTTCAAATTGACATAAGAAGTGACATAAGAAAAAATATAATTTCGACGCGAAAACGGATTCAGTATTTTTATATAGATAATACTTAAGTGGAAATTATTTTTAATGTGTTATATAATGTAATGTGTAATTACAACGAGAAAAGGCATAACAAATGCAAATACGCGATACATGTACAAGACTCGTTGCTCATTATCTATGCATATCGTTATCTTATAGCGTTTATGTCAGTTTACACACCGGTTTGTATTCTTTGTTTGCCAATTAAAATTCCTTAACGCAAAATTTTGAATGTACAAAGCATTGGCTTAATTATTTGATTGAAATAAGTAAAGTTTGTTAACTTAATATATAGGATAGTCAGAAAATAGTTTGGATTACGGCGCATATGTGATCGCATCACTTACATGATAAATGTGTGCACACGCGAGTTATTCTTATCATCTTTATTCCTCTGTCGAGATATCTTTCTCGTTCATCCCTACGTGAACGTAGTTCTCTGTCTTTTTCTTCTTACGAACGAGTCTAATCCAGCAGTCACTGCGCAGTAATTAAAATTCATGCCACAGATTCGTGATAGGAAAAATCGTGCGTCGACCCGTGATTTGCAGAGAAGTCCTTGATATGCTGTCGTTTACAAACGTATCATCAGCGCGAACGGAATTCTTGGAAATATGTTTCGAATAATATTAACGCATTATACGCGTAGACTTAATCGAGTAAGATTTTTGAATAAATTAGCCCTTGATGAGTTAAATATCTTTGCATACAAAATAAACAATTGACAAATTTAGAAATAATTAAAGAATAATTAAGAATAATTAAAACCATTGGATTGCTTGTAATACTTGATGTGAAAAATTTTTGTACATAAAAATCCAATTTTTCGATAATTGATTGTTGCGATTATCAAATTCGTGATTTTAAAATAGTGTAGTAATAGTTAGTAGACATATCGTGTTATGTTTAACATAAGCGGTTTAACAGTGGTAAAAGGAATATATCGCTTGATCTAGCTGAGGAAATGAAAGCATATGAACAAGGATGACGGAAGGCCATCGAGCAATTTACTGCTTCGCGGTTCAAATAAATGTTCCAGCGAACGTAAATTACGGTACGTAGAAGCCAAAGAAAGAAAAGAGCAAAAACGTAAAAGTATAAGACAATGATTGACTGGTAGCGGAAAAGACAACAATCGAGAGAGATATCGTATCATCACATATCATCGCGATGATTCCATTCGATCTATGTGGTTTTTACTTATCCGTCGACGAAGGTATTTTTGCTTTAATCCATGTTATTGTCTATTTACTTTATTATCTCTAATTTTAATCAAATTGCCATTTGCTATGTAATTGTTTACTTATAAAATTTATTAACTTAATTATATTAGAAATATATCTATATTATATTTAAAAGTATTTGCTCACTCAGAGTTTTGTATGTATTTCTTTTTATTTATTTATTATTTTTCATTGTAAAATGCAACATTATTTTTGAGTCTGAGTAAATAATGTAAGAGGGAAACAAATTTTTGATTATCACGAAATATATTTTTTTCTCTGTATGATGTCCATGTAAATAATTTCTATTAATTAGAATTATGATATTGATACAAAAATTAATTTTCAAATTTGTAATTTGTAAATTATTTTTACACCTAATTATCGATAGTATTAAAAGATGATAGATAATATCAGAGCTACTTCCGACTATTTCTTGAAATTTATAAAAGTGCCGACTGCAGTCTCCAACGCGGCAAGTAGAAAGAGCTGAATAGTCACACGGACGTGACGACCTCAGTGCGAGCGGGCGACCCTTATCTGGGAGTTAAATAAAGCTCCGAGCAGTCGCAAGAACGGGAAGAACCATGCCGGAGCGATCGCGAAGGTTTGCCCGTCCGCCCTACCAGCCCGCGCACGAAGCCACCGAGCCGCGCTGCTCTCCTACGCGTCTCGCGCTCCCTCGTATCTAACGCTGACCCACTTTTCGAATCGCCGCCGCGGAGAACCGCGGGGATCCGGGGAAAGGATGAGCCGAAACTATTCTTCGTTCTAGCGCGAGCAAACCTCCGCGTCTCGCCGCGTCGCGCTAACGATCGTGAAGCCGCGCGAGTAGTAGATAAAAGAAGTTTACGTTCAGAAAAACATTACCCGTTTTGTTTCGAGCTATCTCAGAAATATAAATTTAAATTTGAGTAGTCTTTATCACAGGTAGGATCTTAATGCAAAGGTTGATAAGTGAAAATTTTGCTCAAAGGAAACAAGATTATTTCCAAATTTTTGTAGACGAGAAAAACTTCGAGGACACTTTCTATATATTTTTTACGCAAGGTTGCCGTTTCGCGTATTGTGGAAGGGTCAACTTTTATTGCGTGGACTGAGCAGGGAGTCCTGAAAGTCCAATCTCGTATGAAACGCGCAGAACGCGTCCTTCCGCTTCTCTAATAATTCTGAAATATTGCTAGGGATAACTACGGCGCGGCAATTTTGAACATTATAATAATTAAAAAATACCAAGGCGCAATGTAAGAAGAGATGAGAAAGGTTCGAATATTTTTTAAAATATTATTTAAATTATAAAAAAAAGAATTTTGTTGGCCAAAAATTATTTAATCTCTTTTGAACATTATTTTATGTTAATTTGACATCAAGGGCGAAATATAAAGAAATATTTGATTGTCAAATTGTCAATTGAATTGATCAGCTTCTTTGTGAAACAAGTTTACTTTAATTTTGCAAAAGGTAGAGAGCTTTCCAAAGGTAGACATACCCTAGTGCAACGTGTCGTGACTTCATCTTGCCCGATTTACAAAACACCAGTTACCATCACGTACCTATTACTGTTCATGCGTGATAAAAGCGACAGAACACCTGACATTATTGGCACATGTGTCGGTGGCTCCTTCTTAGAGCTTGATGGTTACATTGTGTAACATGCCTTTTCCTTTCCTGCCGACGATACGGAGTAATATTTAGCGTGATGTAACAGGCAGAATTTTGTATGACACTTCCCTTTGTAACCTCAACTTATTTCAATCCAGCTATCCGTGACGCACGTACTTGACATTCGCGCGTTTAGGGAAAAACTCCACGATGGAGAACATTTAATAAATCGATGTTGTAAAAAAGAGAAATTTCCTGTTGTGCATAAGCATTAATGTACTAAGCTCACGTACGATAATTAGACTTCCTGTGCAACGTAAGTCTTATAGTCGATCGTTAAAAAAAGCGCGATATAATAAAATGAAAAATACGATCCTAGTAAATCATCATTGACGACATGATATTGCTTGCGGAGAGAAAACCACCGCTGTTCGTAGGTATGATTTTTCATTGAACCAATGCGCAACCGGAAGCTCCCATTGGAGAGTCGCTGTTGCTACAAGCGGCCGCTGCGGAGGCATGCATTAGCATTCCCCCGAGACTTCGACGGCGTAGAAGGCGCGCGTACGCGTACGTGTGCGTACCAAACGCCTAGGTGTACACACGTGCGGTGTCCCTATGCCGTGCACGTGCATGAGAGGTAGCGCGAACTGGATGTACGACGTCACTTGAACCTTGATCCCTTGAGTACTGGTTTCACCGGCATGCATAAAACTCGTATACATAACTGAAATCCCGGTTCTTTTACGATCCACCGAAAGTCGATTTCGTCTACTCAAATCTCGGCTTGACTTTTCCGTGAAATCGGTGACTCTCGAGCTCTTCTTGCGGCAGTTTGGACCCAAGCGCGAGCAATACTTCGAGCCTTATATCTTGATGTTTTAATTTATAATTATATATTACTTTGTCACACTATATATATATATATATATATATATATATATATATAATTATAAGAATATGTGAACTGAAGTAATATGCTGATTTACGATTCTAAAAATTTGCTAACTAACAAGTATCGAATTAATTCTTTCACAAATAATATTTAAATATATACGAAAAGTTTTTTATTACCATAAGATTGAAGTCTTGAAGATAAATGTAACAATCTCTAGCGACATGTACATAGAGGCATTGCATTATCCCCCAGTGTGTTACGATTAGTTTAAATACAGCCGTTCGGACTTTTTCATTTTATTCAGGGGACAATACGCAACCGGATTCAAGCGGCATAGATACAATCGCAGTTCTTACGCTGTCGAGTGTATAAATCGGTGAAACTGAGAGTAAAAGGTAACGAAGCCAACGGCTCCGAGAGAGGAAGACAGGATGATCCAGGCCACTGAAAAAGGAAAGTGACCGGCTACCGCGTCTGCGCCCCCAGTGGGTAGAACTACTCCGGCGTTCATTATGCAATAATTATTATGATCGCGCCGCCGCCGCCGCCGCCGCCACCGCCGTCTTTGTCGCTCGTCGTTGTCATTATCGCGAGTCAATTGTAGACCCGCCGCGTATCGCCACTATCTCGTAACCCGACCTATCCTTTTGATTATAAATAATTGCGCGTGGAGTCCGCGATCGCGAGCGCGAGCGGGCGCGCGATTAACGCCACTGCTGCAAATCTCGGCAACGGTAATAACAGACCGGCTACCGTCAGCTTCTGTCCTCCTCTACTTCCGCGCGCGACTCAATCTCGATGCTCCCCCCCCCCCTCTCACGAATCTACAATTATTCGTGCTGCGAATCATTTATTGGCGCTTAGGGATTACGATGCGAGAACGTGAGCCACTGCGAGTGTAATACTGCTTCGAATATAATATACAGTCTTACGACTATTGATACTTTGGAGACTACGAATTTTATGTTTGTTCGACAAAACTATAATTACAAAAACTATATTTTACGCTACTACAATCGATAGAATTTATCGTTAGAAAACAAGCACACGATATGAAAGAACTTTGGACTTTAATTTAAAGTTTTGAGCGGCGCTAAAGATATTAAGCGTTGAACTTGAAGGTCAATATTTTATAAAGTTAAAAAAATTAAGACTGACGTTTATTTTTCCCGTTTTTTTATTGGCATTATAATTGTTTACTTTTTTTTGTTATTTTTTTATAAAATGACAATCAGGACAATTTTTTTTATTATAAATCAATCAGAATCAGTTAATACACAGAAAGAATAGTTTTGTTGAATTATCGGAAAATTTAGTTACATAGAAAGAAATTTGAAAATAATTTTGTTAAACCATCAAAATAATTATGTAGCACGCTCAAGCTGATTGCTAGAATGCCAAAATTTTTATAGCATTGTTCATCATGTTTTAGCAAAAATAGGAACTGTTATTTTTGTGTACGAACAATTAAACTTCAAGTTACGCAAAATTAAAATTGTACTATTATTCTGGCATTTCTTGAATATTCTAATTAATAATTATTCAAACTTATAAATAAAAAATGTAATTGATGAAATCACTCCAACATATATCATTTATATGCACATTATATATATATATATATATATATATATATATATATATATATAAAATATAAATCCTCATCGCAATACATAATCAAATGTACATATGAGTTATACTTTTAGCTTAATGTGAAACACGAAGTTAAAGGTCTAAAATAATTGTCCAAAGTTCATAAAATTAATCGGTATCTCTTCAAACGATCGATACTAGTTTTACTTACCCATTTGATCTTGATATCACATGATTAGTGAGAAGAACAGTGAGATTCGATTCAGTGTCCTCGCCGCGCGAATCGTCAAGTACGAGCTAATCGTATAAGACCGAGAAAATGGAACGATTGCTATTTGCTGACGAGCAGCAGGGCTAAGGAAAAAAAGTGGCACGGCCATTCTACAGGCTTGTGAACTGACGTACACAAGAATAAAACGGCGAGCCTCATGCCATCGCCGTGACTTGTCGTAAAGGAAGGAAGATCTGCCTCCAAGGATGAGATTCTCTCGTCCTCGTACGTGGAATCTAGGAAGGAATGGGCCTACACATTACTCGAAACATTCATTAATGACTTTATTAAAATATATTTCACGTCTGACCGTACATGACCATATATGACCGGTGATATTAACGATAAAAATTATCCCGCTGTTTTATATTTATTTTATATTTTTTATTTTAATTTTGTACATTAACATGTTAAACATTTATTTAAAATCTTTTTTTATAAATGTATATTTTTTTAAACCAAGTGCGTTTTTTATTTATTAATGTTAAAATATTAATGATTTTTTTTTAACATACACGAATACATAATTTTACATTATTTATATTTTAACTATAAAATAAAATTTTTGTAGAGATATTTTAATTAGCATTTTTAAAAATAATTTTATGCTTCTTTGAGTGACATGAGGAAAGATGATAACTTAGTCATTCGTTGATCGACAGTTCGATGAACCATGAAACAATATTCGACTGTCACTCTTGAATAGAAAACTGTCGACTCAACGAGATTAAGCTTTTTTGATTTATAATCAAATTGAATTGCGAAAGCAAGATACGAAGCGATCTTTTTTTTTTAATTTTCTACTAACGTTTCTCTTCTTTGCGCACGCACGCACGCACACACACGCACACAATCTTTTTCAAATGAACAATTGCAAATATATTATATAAAAAGAAAAAAAATTGCAAAAATTGCTATGTGTATTACATCCAAAAGTCAGTAATGATAATTTGAAATAATACGATTGGTTCACTTAGGGTCGGTTGTTCCAACTTCTTAGTAAACTTATCTACTAGGTAAGCATGTGTCTATCTTCATTTCTTTTCTTAAATAAATAAAGACAAACATATATTTACCTGATAAGTAAATTTACCAAGAAGTTGGATCAACCGACCCTTATAAAGTCCAGAATTGATTTCGCGAAAAGAACTAGTTATTACGTGCAATCATACTCTCGGTATTTATTTTCACAAGCCAATGCGGCGCAGTGAAATGCAACTTGCTCCTTGTCATTAGATAAAGTGCCATGCGGTGCAAACGACAACGTATGACCAGTCTGCATGTGAAAAGTATAAAATTCCTCTTCGATTTCCTGTTCTGTTCGTACATTTTTATTTTATGACTTAGAAATACAAAATATACAAAAAAAACATCACGCATACATAAAAAGCACAGCTTTGCTATAAAATATCTAAAAATCGTACCTAGATATCTTTGCGCGATAGTTCTCGTATTTTTTTACTTTTTGAAAAATGTAAACTTATAATGCGAGCGGAGGGAAAGGTGAAAGGATGAGAAACACGCCGAAATGTGCGGTACGCCTAATTAAAATAACGTCCGCGACAGCGAGCCGATTATGCGCGCGAGTCGTGACTTTGCGAAAGTAGGAACGTGGCAGGCCGTTGCGGTACAATTGCTTTAATTCTCTAATTAATTAAAGTGTTCGCGCGCTTAGCGGTACCCAGGCCGCATATACTCGTGCATACATCCGGCATCCTCGCGCCTACATTTGCATAAGAAGAGTTGAGTACTTCAAATTCTTACTTTACATCAGATTTCAGCCTTTTCTCAGCCACTTTTGGAATTATATGTATATTCAATTTAATGGTGATTAATTCGGGACAGTTACACAATAAGTCGATCGATTTCCCCGGACTAGACGCTCCTTCGTCTTTTAATTGACTAATTACGCTCTTTCAACACATTATATTTCACGGTATGCCGCATTTCATATTATACGAATTTTTATTTTTACCAAATTATAGATTCTGCTTTCTCTCAATGCGTAGTCGACCACCGAGGACATAAATTATTGCGGGTGATGAAGTAATTCTGCTTTTGCGAAATTTTGCCGAATATATATATTTTTCGACGCTCTAATGCAATCTATTTTAAGAAGATTGGCATAATTTATTTACTTCCAATACGAACGATTAATGTAGAACAAGACAGTTGGAGAATAATGAAGTGCAATCTCTCTCTTTCGCTCCCTCCCTCCTTCCCTACCTCCCTCCCTCCTTTCCCCATTCCTTTCTGTCTTCCTTCTCTTTCTTTCATTTTTCTCGCTCTCTCTCTCTTTCTTTCCTAGAGAAGCGTATTACGCACGATCGGTATCGTCGCAGATTACGCATTTACGACGCGTGTAACTAAACGACATTGAACCGTGACCCGTGTCTTAGCGGCCCCACTTTTACTGACCCCATCTCATTAATGATTTCGCAGTATTCCGTAGCGAAAATACGTCAGTTCGTCTTCACACAGTCACCTGTAATTTATAACGCAATTTGTATACGTATGCGTATACGTACGTGCGTATGCGTCTCGTGAGATACGCGCGCGATAATAATTACTTTTATAAGTAACGACGTGTTGGTTCGAGATAAGGTAGCCGAGCGGTGAAAGTCTTCATAAAAGGCCAAAGGGTCGCATTTTCCGACGGATAAAAAAAAAATTCGCATGATCGACGCGCGAATGAACGGTCGTTTGGTACTGGTCACGCCTAAAAACTCGTTTTCACGTGCAGCAAGAATGTTAGGGTAGATATTTAAATATTATCTGCTCGTGGAATATCGATATACGTATGTGTACAAAAAAAAAGATGTATTCCACGTGCACTTGAGATGGTCGGTATTGCAATTAACTACCTGCACTCGTAAAGATCGTAAAGAAATGCGTGCCGTTCGCGCACTTCGATGCAGCTATCGGTTACAGAGTGTAAGGGTTAATTACACGAAAGCGATACTCTAGCTTTGCGTGCTCGGCCGTCATAATAAACAATCGTTTTCACTTTCTTAAAACCGCCGCCGTCCGACGAACGTGTGCGCCACAACTTCTGCAGCTGCAAAAACACAGTGTGAATTTCCTTTCTTTTTTTTTTTTTTTGTCGAGATTTCTTTTTCCGTACGTCGCGCGAACATCCGATGTATATTTAGATTATTCCGCAATCCGTCGAATGGTCACTAATTGCAGCGTTATTTGCGAGATACCGTTGTAATCGTCGAGACGTTCGAATGACAAATGGATGCAGGCCTCCACGCGCGTTACGAAACGTGTGAGAAAAGCGTGTGCAAAGTAACGCGGAATACACGGCGCGAGAGAAAGGTGTTCGAAGAATGCCATTTAGCATATTCGGGATGACCGTGCGCGTGCGGACGCACCGTGCGAGTAGCGTCAATACAATATAATTGAACCATGACCCGCGCGAGCGACCCTTTTCTCTTATCGCTTCCTACGCGCGCACCAGCTGATCGCGCGATTTCTCCCTGCTTCCCGATTTCATTGCGCGTCCACTGTCAAAAGTATTCACAGTTGACGTATTATTACGGAGATATACGGGGGAATGGCAATTCTCATTCAAAATTGGGGGTAATAAATAATACGTCAAAGCAGACACTGTCAATCGAGTCATTAGGATGCTCGTAGATACGTGACAGTGATAAACAGCATGGGAGTCGAGTTGACTAATAGCAAATAGCCTCGCCTACGCCGCGCCGGGGCGTCTAGTTTTAGGCGGGCTGGCGCGAATGTCCGTGTATGTATCTCTCTCTCCAAAACAAACTAGCGCTCTCGACGAAAGGAAAATGAAAATAGGTAATCGCGAGCCCGTATTTCACGCGTGGTGCGGTGGCCGATAAAAGTTTCCACATACGAGGCGACGAATGCAGCTCGTGCACCGTCGGCGCGGCGCGGCGCGATCGCGTGCGTATACGCGAAAGTTCTGTCGAAACGGCACCTTAGTCATCGTCCCTTTCCGGAGGATATAGGTATATATTCGATAATACTAATCCGCGCTCTCTCGCGTAGTCGCGGCTTTTGCTTTCTTGCAGCGCAGTGACCTGATTCCTTGCGTGCAACAGTAAGAGCGTTTCCAGAGGCAGGAGGAGAAGGAGGAGGGAGTTGGAAAGAGAGAGTGGTGCGGCTAGAGGAAGCGAGAGGTAGAGAGAGAGAGGGAGAGAGAAAGAGAGAAGAACGAGAGAGAACGCTCGCACGCCTCGTGACACGTAATACCCGTCACAGTAATAGCGGTACGATATTATAGCACCGCTAATGTCATTCATTTGTGATTTAATGAGAGGAGTCGAGAGACCGCGGCCGTCCGACTGGGAGAGGACGCTGACTGCGCACCGTTGACACACAGCCGTATTGAGGAGGTATATACGCGCGGCGTACTCTTTTGGATTTCTCGATCGGATCGGGAAAAGATCCGTGTGCTCCTCAATCATAGAATTACGTGGGACGCGGTAAATCCGTCCTACTCGCGCGGTCAAAGAGAACTTTGATTACAATTTAATATATCGATTGTAACGGAAGAGTTAACGATAGAGTTTATTCTTTTGGAATCAGTAGACTAAATCGTTACATCAGAATCGTATTTAAAAATATAAATTATAAAATTTTAATCATTTAAATCATTTAAACTGCAAAAATACTTTTTTTTTAATTACGTTGTCGTAACAAATCAGAAATATCTCTGTGTATATAGATGTACATAATATTTTAACATAGATGCGAAAGTGTGTGTGTAAACGTGGAGGTAGATACAAGTTTGCTGGGTTCTTGAAAAAATTCAACACATTCTGTGAAAAATTGTAGATAGCAGCTAAATGAAGGACGAATGTCATCATTAGTTTAATCGCTAATATCTCCGCTTTATGTAGGTTATCTTGGTTATGTTAGTTACGCCTGGCTCTTAGAATTTAGGTTGGCCATATGGTGTACGGAATCGTCGCGTTTCTTTCTTAGCTAGTTATTAATATCACGCTGTTTCTCCCGCGCGAGTCGCCTCGCCGATCGAACCGATTGCTCGATATGCATAACGCTTCTTAAAAATGCATATTTATATATTGGATTTATCTTTATCCAACGACTGTCACATCTTTTATTCTTTCGTAAAACATTCTACGTAGAAACGGAAGATTTATAAGTTAATTTCTTCACTAAAAAGATGGAAACTAATCGCAAGATAAAAAATTCACGGAGGAATATTGTTAGTCTTGTCATGAAAATACGCGTATCTGAAACGCACGCACGACAAATTACGAGTGTGTTGTATTTTCTCAAATCCACGCATTTCACGGATCTTTTCTATTTTCTGTTAGATGTTGAAGCGTTCCCACGCATGGATCGAAGTTTTACATTGATGACACGTCAAATGATCGTACCCTAATCAATTCACAAAGAACTATACAAGTTACGTTAGATTTATGCTGCGTTAACTAGATACTGCGTGGCATAATCCACTCATGAGAACACTCTCGTTAACTTTTTTATATTGCTACAGTGATTTGCGTATCTTCGGAATGTTCTCGTACTGATTATCCAGGTTGCGTAGCAGCTAGCTATAATTGTATAGCAAGCTTAATTAACTTTAATTAAGGACACTGATTTTCTCATATCTCACAGTTATTTGGTTTACGCAGATCCGCTCAAACTAAATACAGTCTTAAAAATATCTCCACAAATATAAACATTACGGTATAAATGTAATAGATATATTATATAACGATAATTCTACAAGAACTTTAGTAAAATATTAAATTCAAAATTGTGTTGAGCGTTAAAAAAGATGCAGCTTATGTGAATATTTGTGCGGAAGTATATGTAAGCACCTTTTTGTGCATTACAATTTACGTTAATTAATACAGTTTTTTCACATTTTTCTTAGATACGGTTAAAGCGTAATTAGATATAAATTAATTGTAAGTGCGTCGACCCGCAAAATAACTTGATAGTTTGTAAATTGCGGTTTGTACGTTGTTTTTGAAATTTTGTAGGACGTCGCGAGGGAAACAATGAATACTACTACAGTTACATTTTTCTTAAACGTCTTAAACGGCGCGCAATCCTGTTGCAAAAGAAGCCACCGAGAACGTAATCTTACAGTTTAAAAAAGATTTGCTTCTTTATTGCTTCGATTCTTATCCTCTAGATTGCGGCGAGAGCGCGTATGCGTGTCACAAGACCAGATTATGACGCACTGCGCGTAGCGGGCGTATGATACGAACGCGGAAGTGGCCTTCATTGACTTTAGGCAGCGCCCGTACCATTTTACCGTTGTCCCGAAGAGTAAACGACCGTATAAAGACACCGGTGTGCGGCTTTTTGGAATGGCTACGCTGGGGTCCACCGTAGAGCGCGAGTGGGTGATGCATTTGGAAGCGACCGCGACGAAAATAAATCCTTCGATTTCCTCGCGTAAAACGCACATCGTGCGTCGTGCACGCGTGCTGTCGTGCGCTCGTGTATACGCGTGCCCGTTCGTGGGACGAGAATCGGCAACGCACGAGGTTTCGTGCGCGTGATCGACCGATCCGGTCCTCGTTTCTCTTTCCGTGGGAAGTAAATGCGTCATTTTTTTCATTCGTATTCATAACTCATTATAAATACGCGCTTATGACGAATCATCGTTCTCATTGTCCGGGTGTTATGTGGCGTCAAATATGCAAAGGTATATCGTGCACTTTTATTTTAAATTATTGCAAATTTTTTAATTCTTATTTTATTTTCTAAAACGATAGAAAATGATTTGAATCTTTTAAATAAAATCTGTATAGAAGAGTAAAGAGAAGTATTTAATATTGTCAAATGTCAGAATTATTAATTTTTTAATTTGTATTGGTTTGTATATCTACATGTAAAGTGTTTTAAACTTGCTTTTTTGTTATTTTTCATGAATTTTATTTATCTTATTAATGTTTACTTCCCCTTGAACACTTTTCTTCTTTTTTATTTTATCACTGTTTTAAGTGTATGAATAAAAGTCAACTTTGAACATTCTTTTAAAATACTCTCGTGTTTTTCCGGTTGTTTCTCTTTATAATACTCAGATCCTAGAAAGTATTACGCATATTTATAAAGAGACACGATAAATAAAAGAAAAACGGAAGTTTTCGACTGTAGATACTGTGTACCGAGTTATTCATAATTTTTTGTATATCTAATCGTGTATAATCTAACAGGAATGTAGTACGAACGCAGACAACGATGGAATTTTTATTGCTCCTCAAATTTAGGTTTGATTCGCAGCAGGTGGAAGGGAGAGAGAAAGAGAAAGAGAGAGACGCTTTCAGGCGCGTCCCTGATGCGTCGTACGCGTCTAATATAGCGATGCAGGCGTGGAATATAGGTCGCACGCTAGAACGCTCTTTTATATACTTACCAGTCCGACACTCGAAGATCGTAGCGAGCATATACGCGCCGATAAGTATTCACTTAAAAACAAAGGCATTACGCATCGTAAGTTCGGTACAAGTGCCTAATGTTCAAAGTAGAATTGCAATATTTATTTATCGTGAAAAGGCACTCATAAAAAAAATTCGTCCCAAGCGAGAGAATTTGATAAAGAGGATTTGTATTGTATTTTTTAGTATGTTGCAACGAGTACGTAAAAAGTAAATGTAAATAGGAATTTATAGAAATTCAAGTAGGGTGTATATGTATATATATATATATAATTTCTTCTGGGCATATCTCAATTCTTATTTAACAACAGTACCAGTGATAATTTTATTTCAACTTTTCAATTCTTGTAAATTACGCGCAATATAATTTTCTATAATTTTTAGTTAAAATTAAAACTATAGTAGTACATTAAAGCATCAAAAATTCAATTACGATTTAAAATCTATTTTCATATCTTGGTGTTAGATATGATATTGATTTTGATATTTGAAGGTTTTCAAGAATTTCTTGAACGGACATTCAAAATTGCGGTCATCGTCCGAACAATGCCGATTGGAATATACGGATTTATGTCACAACGTAACAATGTGAAAGATCGCCGGTCTGTCGATCGATGACGATTGATTCTCGTGGGATACGAGGTGGTTTTTCTCGTCTCTCGCTGATTTTCATTCCCGCAGAGTTCCGCACGTACGACTACGAGCCGTTACGGCCGGCATAACAATGCATGACGTAACTCTGGGGTCGAATCCTCCTTACCTCCTCCGTGCAGCGATGTTACAGGAAAGTGAAACTCTCGCAAACCAGGTCACACCCACATCGTGTTCGCGGCGTTGTACCGAGTCGATCGACGGTGGGCCCTTTTTAACTCCGGGTTTAGATGCTTTTTCATTTAGCTTGTGAAATTATGCGGCAATCGAAAAAGAAAACTTTCCACATGCTCGAGCATCAATTAGTATTTAATTAAACATTCTTAATTAGGGAATTGGTTGGTCTGAAAATATGACAATTTAATTTTCTACGACCTAATTTTTAGTTCTTTGTTTTTTTCTTCTTTAAATTTGATTTTAATATGTAGAATAGAACCAATTGTCTTGATCCTTTTTTATATACAGATTTTTCAAGCATTAATTTTTGAACAATTTAATTAATACTGATTTTTCCCTTGTTATTTTTCTAATATTTTTATTCTAATATTTTCCAATATCACGTTAGTTTCATTTCAGATCACTTCATATCTATGCATAAAATATCTTCACGGTAAACGGTTATTAATAGCTGATGTTAATAAATTAGATATGCTGTCACAAACGTCGGCAATTATGAAGCGAGGCGACCGACTAATTCGGCGACCGCTTCCGCCGCACATGGACGATCTGGCTCGCGATGCGGGAGCACCAGCTCAATGTCACCGGCCACCGGTATTAGCCATTCGAAGTTACGCGTAAGTTCGGTAGGACACACGAGCGGTTTTAGTGGATCAAGTGCGAGTTCGTTTTTCGCGCTGTGCGCGCGACAGCTTTTCGTGACGCCGCGTCGCCACGCGCCGCCCGCGGAACGGTAAGTCCGCTCGCTTGTTCGCCGCGTGTGCGGAAAAAGAGAGAATTGGGCGCGGACGTGAGCGCGCGTGGGTGCGGGGCAGTCTTGGCAGAGTTGGCCCTAACCCATATAACGTCGCAGCCAGAATAGAGACCAGGCGGTCGAGCGAATAGTAGGATAGGAACGCAGGTAACTCTATAAACATGGCCGGGGAAAAACGGGAGTATCGAGTTGCTGGCGGCGCGCCTTTACCGGGCCACTTTTTTTTTTCGTGCGACCGTTGACCATGTACGGCGATGTTGGTTCAAAACGTACAGCGCACAGCAATATCCGTGTATACGGATATATTAAAAAAAAAGAAATCTTCTTCAACGATGACTTTGAAGCGACCGGCCCTCGAGCCTGAGCTCAATTTTAAATGCATTTACACGCCGTTAATTTGTAAGTATCTTAATGGTATCCGGTCTTAAGAATGGTTTTTAAAAAATATCACGAGTTTCAGCGTCTATCTTAATTTAGCCGGTTGTTTACCAAGTATTTTATCACGCGAGGGCTATTTTCCTCGTATCTTTATTTCCAATCATAACGGAATTCTACGCGCTAGTTTCTTCAAAATATGACATTTGTCAAAAGATAAACCGAGATGACACTGGCACTCATATTCGTGTACAATGATAATATTAGCATGAATTAGCAACTGTTGCCTCTCTCATAATCCGAATTGGCGCTACGCCATAATCATCGAAGCTAGAACAAAGAGTCAGCTGATAATAGGAGTGCAGCTAAGAACATCCGACACCACTAGGATCTTTTATTTTACGTTGCTAACATGCGCTTTACTATAAGTTTGTGTAAAAGACATATATTAAAAAATATGATTAGAATTAATAAATTTATTTGAATTAATTACAAACAATAATTAGGTTTGCTACAATATATTATAGTTAATATATGTAATATATTATGGTCGGATATGTAACAATAATAGATAGATATGTAAAAACGTTGTCTATAACAAAATAAAATAAAGAACTAAAGCATTAAATATGCGATTTCTAATATAATTTATAGCTAATTTAATAGTAATTGTAATAAATTGGACGAAACAATGACGAATATAAAAAGATGGCATTATAATGATCGCCTTGAAGAATATAGACGGTAAGAGATGATCTGCTGTGTCAGCATGAGGAATTAAGCAAAGTCGATAATACTGATAAAACGCTGATAATAAATACTAGTGGCAGATATTATATCACACGCGCAAGAAAACTAGTCCTGTTCTCCTCGCGTATTTTGTTTCAGATGAAAGGAGTAAAACAAATAAATAATCCTGTGTAATATCATATTATTCAACAAACAAAAATTTAAATTAAATGGATTTTTATGCCTTAAAAATTAAACACATAAAACAAATCTCTCCTTTTCTTTGATTCGTCCTTCGTAAATTTTAACATTTCCCAGTTAATAAATTTTATTGAATGTAAAGTTGTGATTCACACATTGATTTGCAAGTTTAAAATGCTCGCATAGTATACTCGACTGTTTCAGTGATATCCGAAGTTGCTGTTCAGTTTGCAGGCATGCTTGAAAAGTGGACGTATCGTGCAAAAACGCTGGCATAGCTTGCATCTAAAAGTGGAATCGGCGACACGTGCACGTAGACACCTCGGCGTCAAAACTTGGCGCATTATGTCAGAAATTTAACGCGGCAACAAAACAAGCGCTCCGCCACAAATTTAAATTGTTGGACATCAGAAAATATTAGTTAAAGCCATTTGATCCGGCAGTTTCAAGATTGCGGAGCAAAATGCATAATATAGTACAAAATACTATCTGTTCCATCTTCCCGTGAGGAATATACAAAAAATTAATTTATAATTTAAATCGGACATCATCAAATGAAGTAAACGCAAAAATATCTGTAACGTTGTGCTCTGGAATATACAGTAGAGTTTTTTAACCAATCGAGAGCCGTTGGTATATAATGTGGTAGAAGTAGTGATATTATGGAATGCTCACTTATTACAATCGCGTTATACGAGTACCCTGCCATTTGCCTGTTAGCATTGCCACTGATTTTATAAATCATCCTAAAATACTAAAAGGTGAAAGAAATAGAATTAATTTACTATCGAAGTTTTTTCTAAAATAACTCGATATTTCCTCTAAGAATTTCCAAATAAAAATACATTACACTACCAATTTACTTTATCTATATACTAGCAACTTAGCGTAGTAATGAGTCAGATATCAATTATACACTTTCTCTTGATAAAATCGGTTGGCTTTTTGATTGCAGGATAGTAGCGGCTTTTGAAGTTAAGAGGATATAATGCAAACTGATTAATCTTAGCAAAAAAAAAAATGACGTTAAAAATATTTTATTCATAAGTAAAATATCTCTATAAAAAAATTGTTTTAATCAAATTTATGCTAATTGCCTGTTGACGTGTTTCCTATGATAAATACTTTGCCATTTACTATTTCTGACATTTAAATTAATTCTTTAAGATCCCGCGCTACATAGGCCTAGCAACATATATACGGTTCTTTTGCATTAGTACCATTTTCGATTCTTCGGAAGAATTCCGTCTCGGCATACCATTTTTATTCTTCGTACACTCACCTGGCTGTATTCTATACAATATATTGTTGCGCGCATACATACGACACATTTCTCTGCATTGTATCACGTGAGAAATACGATAAATTGTCCGCGAGGATCCGCGTCAAACCAAAAGCCGCGAGTTTACGCAAGGCCGTTTACACACAACAAAATCAGAGATATTTCGTTTCTTTAGGAATGACTCTCGATAATAAAACTGAAAGCTATAGTATCGAGTTGCTTAGTGTGCACATGTATTATGTTTTAAGTATTTATTGATTTATTGTTGCGGAGTTTTACTTTTTCATTTATAATTTCCTCATTTTTATTCCTATCCGCGATAAAGTGACGGATGTACACATGCAAATATACAACGCCAATGGATATTTATATATTTGTATAATCTTAATCAGCACTAAAGAACAAATCCGAAGCGTCTCAACGTATTTGGATATTCCTCACTCAACTTGTGTATCAGTTTTATCATTAAGTCGAATTATAAAATCTCAATATTGATACAGGCAAAACATTATACTATATCACTGATTTTGCATCGCGATGTGAAAAACTCGTTTCGCTAATTACCTCACGCGGGCGATGCGTTTCCTCATGCGTCCCGTGTGTCTCGTTTGAGTGCGTACGATTCGAGATGCGGGCACGTGCGCCCGCGCGTACACGCGTGAAACGCCGTATCCTGTTCCGCGGGGCTCGCTATAACGCGCGTCACGCTCGTCACACAATGGTGCTAATCTATTTAATCTGACTAACAACAAACTTATCTCGTGACTCATTCGCCACGATGGATTCGCGCGCCATTGCTCCGATTACTTTCCATACGTGCACTCTGCGTTAGGTACGAGTGTCGACAGATTTCTTCCGGCAGATCAAGATCAGACTATAGCTATTTTGTTTTGTACGTTTTGTCATGAAAATGTCTTTTTGACGGGGCACGCCGCTCTTGCCTTGACCGCGCGCACGATGTCAATCTCAAATCAGAACGTTATCAGCGAGAGTTCGTTTCCTCATAATAATTTTAAAGTTTGGACCATACTTTCTTATAAACATTTGAAGTAAGATACGAAAGATACGATGGAAATGAGATATTAAAGAATAAGTTGATCTTATAACGCAAGTTTTTAAATTTTTTTTTGCATTAATTTGATAAAATTTTGAAAATATATATTACTAGAATTTTAAAAGTTAATTAAATTTTTAGAATTTTAATTTGATAGAATTTTTTGACCATTTTGAACGAATAGCTTTTTTATCCTCGAATCTCGCAGTATAAAAATGCACTGGCAAAAATCTAGAGGATATGAAAGTACAGACAATTAATAAAGTGACCATAGCGTGTACGTTTTGTTAGCCCCATATTCTGAAGAATAGTCAATTGGATGCGTTCTATAAGAAATCTTCGAAGAGGACGGTTAATGACTTGCAAAACGTTAAAACGATAAAGAAATTGACATTTACATATTTTTTGTTGTGCCATAAATAAATGCACGTGTAAATAGAGCGCGCCGGTACCTCGCTGTAACGGAAAAGTTTTGTACATGGTTTTCTAAATTCCGCGATTACATCAAGAACACGTTATCAGTCGTAGAAAAGCAGCTTTATGCATCAAAGGCTTAAGTACGTCGTAAGGAATTAAATTCACGGGCGAGAAGAAGACACGGGGAAAGTGAGACGGAGGTGAGGTGACGCGTACAGAGATAAGGAAAGAAACAGAGGCAGGCACGTTACATGTACGTTTCATATCAAAATATATTTGTGCATAGACAAGAAGACAACCGTGACAGGTAATTTTGTACCCTAACATCATACATCAGTCATACATCAAGGCACGCGTGCGTAACGCCTATCACGCATTCACACTAATTACACGCGGTCGCACGCGTCTTCGCTCGCGAATAATTAAAACGTGCACGGTGCACACTGGCTGGTTACTGTTGTACGCATCGGATTTACGCACGAGTTGGCATCGCGAAGCTCCGCTTCATGCGGCCGCATGCTCAGAGCAATCATATACGATTCCTCCGATTCTCCCACCTCTCGCTTGATTATTGTCTCACTCTCGTCTCACTCTCGTCGCTAATAAAATATGCAATTACAACAATTCGTCCCGACGTATTCGCGCACGCGACGTGTCACATACACACGTGTACGCACGTACACGGGATCACACGCACATGTACAATCCGCTCAATTATTTCCCAGTCTTTCCGGCCAATTCTCTCTCACATGCTCTCTCTCCCTTTCTCTCTCTCTCTCTCTCTCTCTCTCTCTCTCTCTCTCTCTGTTTCTCCTCTAACAAAATATATTAGCTTTTTATGTACATACATCTCAAATATAATAATAATAATAATAAAATTAATTAGAACTATAATACAAGAGCGCGTGGATAAAGTGCTCGGCTGTGTTGCTTGGCCATGCTTCGTCAAAATACGAGCGAATATGTATCAAGAGAAGATGGATATCGACTTGTCTCGTGGATGCACGATATGAATCACGTTGATACAGATCACCGTGTTTCGATATGACTTTTTTTTTAGGTACTTGGTAATTGGAGAATGATAGCCTAAGTTCATTAATTTAACATTATCTAAGAACCGAATCTAAATACAACGCCGTGTATACATGTCTTTCGCGTTGGAGATGTGTTAAGTGTATGTCCGTGTTTTGTGTAGTACGAAAACATAATATACAACTAAAGTGAAGATTCTCTCGCGTGGATCACACAACCGAGACACGATTTGTTCGAAATGTCGGAGTTTTGCCTTCGCGTTGCGACTTTTCGTGCCCATCGATGAGGACCATAAGTGCCAAGTGGAAAGAACGATGGAGGTAAGACACTAAGAAAAAAAAAGTAACACGAATGACGAAGGAAAATGAATGAAAGAGAAAAAAGAAAAATCGAACTGTCTTTCGTGTTCTTCGTCGACTCTAAGCTTCGATTCTCGGTATCATCTCGGGAGATAATATCGCAACACGATGGCTTGCTTGCAGATCACGCGACCGATTCTTCACGATTTACTGCTTTATTTTATCAATGTTCGTCCCCTTCCCCCTTCTTATCTCTGCTTTTTCAGCGTCCGAAAGTACAACACTCTCTGGAGCGAGGGGTTGCTCCTTTGTTTCGCAGGCAGAGGTACTTCTCTTCCATTGAAATACGAAGTTCTTATACGTGAACGACGCTATTCCTCGCGTAGAGTAGCTTGCTCTTCCTACGTGATTCGCCGCGCGATCCCTCCCTTCTCCCTCCCACGTTCGCGCCTTCGCGATTCTCGACGCAACGATGACGACGCACGCATGCACGCATGCATGCATGCATGCACGCGTGCACGTGCGTTTGCGTCGCGCGCTTCGGGACGAGTGAGATATAAGGAAGAGGTGGAAGGAGGAAAAGAGGGACAGAGGAAGAGAAAATATGATGAGATGGACGCGGTGCTGCGGGAAGATGCGGTGAGGGAGCGGAGGACGCGACTTCGTCTCACAATCGGAGCGGCCTGATAGCCTGGGGACGCGAGTCGTCGGCGGAAGACGATGTCATCTCGAATTGCGCGGCAATGTCTGTACATTGTTGCTGCTGCTGCTGCTGCTGCTACATAGGTCCAATTGCATGTTGCTGGAACTGGTCGAGATGCCTGGAGATCTCACGATGCAGTTGCTCGGGCACGACGCCGACGCTGCTGAATAACGATCTGAGCACATTAAGCTCCTCGTTGAGCAGCTCGATTCGTTTCTTCAGTACGTCGTTGTCTTTCACCAGCAGCTTGACCTTCTCCTCGGTTTCGCGCGTTCGCACCTTCGCCTTCTCGCGGCTCTTCCTCACGGCGATGTTATTCCTCTCCCGCCGACGTCTGTACTCGTCGCTCGCCTTGTCGATGGCCTTGGTCTGCTTCCTGGCGACGTTCGCGGCGTTGTGATGCTGATGAGCCATTACCGGGCCCTTCATAGGGCCACCGCCCCGTGGCGGCGGCTGATGGACCGGCGCGCCCGGATGACCGCCCGGTATTGTCGACGGCGTCAGGGTGGTGAAGGTCTGGCCGCCATTGGCGAACGGGTTATTTGTCACCGGGCTGTAACCGGTGGACGGATACTGTGGGCAGTGGCGTCTGTAGTCCGCCGGATCCATCGGCTCCTCCTTGATGCTAGGCGACTCCGAGCTCGAGCTGTTGCTGTCGCTGCAGCTATTGCTGTTCTGATGATAGGTCGCGCCGCTGTGCACCGGCTGCGGTATGTAAGCGAGCGTCGTGCGCGGATAGCCGCCCGTCCTGGTATGCTTTATGGCGTTGTTGTTGGTGCCGAGCATATCCAGAAACGACTGATTGTCGAACTGGTTGTCGTCGATCAGATTCTGGAGGTCCAACGAGATCTCCGGGGCGTTGAGATCGGTAAGCTCGCCGGCAGCCGCGCAATGCTCAGCGTATTGCTGATGCAAGCTCGCCTTACTGCCGGAGACCTGCTTAACCGCGTTGCTCTGCTGATGATTGTGGTTGTGATTGATCTGCAGCGCGGAGTTGTTATTGTTCGTCACGGCGTTATTGTTATTCTGATTGCTGGTATTGTTGTTGAGGACCTGGGACTTCTTCAAATCCGTCGTACCCTGGACCTGGGCCTGATGGGCCGCCGAGTCGTACATGACTGGTGATTCCATCGCTCACTCGCACATCACAGACGGGAAATCTCCTTTCGCGACTTGACCGCGACCACCTGTACGCCCGTGTCCCGTTTGTGCGTAGAAACGCACTCGCTTCGCCGTGCGCTTCTACCAGCAGCGAGTGTATATCTCTCCCTCTCCTTCGGCCGTCGCCGTAGCGCACACGCTACGCCGTCCAAGTGACGAGCCGGCGGGAGAGATGAGGAGGAAAGTACTTTTCGGTGGAATTACACCTCTGCCCCACCGTCGCGCGTCGCACCGTCGTCACCCGCGTGGACAACAAACGCGGACCGCGCGGATCCTCTTGAGATCGACAAAAGGCAGGCAGGCGGGCGTCGCGGTTTTTGACACTGTTCCAAATACTTACTTAACAGTCTCCCCCAGGTTTATTATATTCCGAGATCTCGAGGACGACGTTTTGGTCACACGTTCCGTTTCCGACGACCGTCAACAACCCCCGGTCCTCGTCCGCCTGTTCCGTGTCAACGCGCGTCTGTCGCTCTCCAGCTCTCCGTCGTGCCACGCGGTTTACCGACGCCCACGCGCACACAGCCCTCACCGGCGCGGCGTTCCCCTGTCCGCTCTTCTGTGCTGCCTGTCTCGACACTCGGATTACGCACACGGAAGGAACCGCTCGCTACGTAGGAGCCCGAGAGTGGAGGGAGCTCGATCCTCGACAACGACAAACCCATTCAAGAGTTGGCGCGCAACTGAGCGCCTCGGCGGCATGTCGCAAGCTTTCAATGTGGCGCACGCCGCGAGTTACTCCGCGGCTCATTGCGCTTGCGCTCGCGACGTTGCGCTTCCCTCCGCTCGTTCCGCTCCGTGCTTACCTCCTCTCGTGCGCGCGCGCGCGCGAACGGTCCTACTCCTATCCTATCTCAGAGGGACCGACCGCGGCGCGTCCACCGCACTCCTCCTCTCGTCGCTCGCTCACGCGAGTTTGCTCCCCACTTCCCCCGACTTCTTATCCTCCTCCGGGCCCCGTTTCTCTCTTTCTCTCACACTCTCGCTTTTCCCGTTCGTTATCCGCGCGTATGCCTCTATCTCTTGCTCCTCTCTGCGCGCGATTTCTATCCCTTTCCCACATTTCCCTCTCCGTTTCCGACGCATTTCGGCCGTCTTTTTTTTTCCCCATTCCCCTTCACGTCTCCGAATTCCCTCGAGTATCGGTTTTTTCCTCTCCGTTCTTCGTTTTCTCGCCATCCCTCACGCCCTGGCGCACTGTGGTCCCGTCATGGCTCCGCGCCGCGGAAAAAGTTTTCCAGCGCTTGATTCTCCCGACACTGCTCGTACGCCGCTCGCGTATACGAAAGGTGGCCTTCCTTTTATTTGCGACGGGTGCACGGATTTCCCCGCTCGAACAATTAACTGACGGTTTGTCAACCAAATTATTTAGCTACTGCATAAATTAAATCGAATCGGTAGTAATCAAATTTAAATCAGATATTAATCCCGAATACGAGACCATCACACATATACATATATAGTTGCCATTCATTAATTTTCGTTAAATGCATTACAGTTGAATATTAATATTTTATAATTTTTCATATTTAACGCACCGCACATCGCGTGTCTATGTCGCGATGCGCGTCACGACTTTACATATGCCATGTGGCGCCTATTTACGACGTTAGGCATTTATTTTTGAGAGTACTCTGTTGCAGACAGGAAAGTGTCATCGTTTACATGATATTGCGCAATCGGCGGTATTCAATTCTTCTGCGGTTTCTTTGTCGAAATTTTTACAAACTTTGAAATATAATTTTTTGTTATTCTTCAATCCCAAGTATCCCTTCAATTGTTCAAAATATATTTGACCAAACAAATATTCGAGAATTGTTAAATAACGATAATAAAATAATTAGTGAAGATCGTAACAATATGATTGCAGAATATTCTCGTAAAGTCTAATCAAGATTTATAATGAGTTATTAATGTGTTTCAATTAGATCAGTAAACGATTATTTTCATTATATCTTACTTATTATTTATTTATTATTTTTAAGTAAAATTTGCAATCCAATAATTTATTACTATATATAAATAAGAGATTTTTTAATTATTTTAGAATATGTTTAAATTTTCCTTATTTATGTCTTAGTATTGATTGTGACTTATCACTCTATTACAGTTTAAAAATATTAAAGATAAACGTTTCCGGTATTATTGTTAAATTAGGTTATAATCCTTGAAGGATAATTTTTGCAGATAAATCCGATGGACTTTTCCATGCGAGATGTATCCATGATCGAGCTCGACAAACAGTTTTGCGTCCTTACGAATAGGCGAATCATTGTTGCGTCATGTTTTGATTGTTTATCAACGCGGATTTTTTATCTCAACATCATGCGCGCAACGTAGCTACGCGTGCGTTGATCTACGAGCCAACGTACGCTGACGTATATTAATCGCCCGGATTGAACGACGAGTTTCTGCATATCAGCGACTCGCTTGCGTCGATACTTGTGCCACTATCAAGGCACATAAAAAAAAATACTAGAAGCGACTTTTGCGCGTGATTGACACCGAGATTAGATCGTGTTAATTAACATCCCTTCGCAGATCACTAATTAAGCGTTGCAGGCGCTCTAATTCATGTCATGTATGTGTGTCATGTACATTACATAACAGCGAGTTACGAAACAGGAGTAAGAGACCTATAAATGATACGTTATCTTCTATCCCTCTTTTTTCAATTCTTTTATTTTATTTTATGTTTTTAATTTCTTCTCTGTCTAAAGGAGAATAATCTTATTCTATACATAAAATCTTTTTTGACATAAAAAGTATTAAATTACTTAATTTGCAATGAATTATTAATAATTAATTATTAATATAATAATTTCTTTTTAAGTAAAGCATGATGTCATATTTTGTAGAACATACATTAAAAATTTAAGTTTAAAAATTATAATTTTCTTATCTATGCTGAGAAATAAATTGTTAATAACAAGTATTTAAATATTTAAGTTAAATACATGAAGTTCCAGTATTAAAGTTAAATCCTAATACATTATTCTAATGTCAGCAATAAAAAACAAATTTTTATCTTCTATTTAATTAAACTAATTTAGTTAAAAATTGCGTTAAAATTAAATTAATTTAACCCACACATTATCATCACGTATTAATTCATAGAATATTTTTAGATTTCTTACTAATTATAAGATTCTAAGAGCCTTATATTTATATTTTAAGAAAAAAAGTTGCTAACTTGACTAAATTTTTCAATTTTATGTATTATATATATTTAATCTTTATATATAAATATATAAACACACATAAAATAAAAAAATTTAATCAAGTTAAAAAATTCAGTTAATTTTTCCTCAGTAAATGAAACCATAAATTGTTTTATTGCTAATATTATAACAATTTATTACGATTTAATTTTTTAATAGTTTGTGGAAATTTTTGTAGGATAAAAAAATAATTATAAGTTTCATACATTTTAAAATAATTAAGTAATAAACGATTTATATATGACAATACGTATCGCGTAGTCAAGTAAATAAGATTTTTCACAAAATCAATTTAATTTTTTAGCCAGCACAGAAAATTCCTTATATTCTTCTGTATTCTATAACTCTTCTTATATGCATATTTGTAATTAAATATTTTAAAATTGTTATAGAAATATGAATCATCTTTGTAATTTAATATTCGAATATTCATTGAATACTATTATGTATGTTCCATAAAACATTCTCTATATTTGATTTTTTTATTCGGTAGATTATTCAAAATATAATTATTATTGCATTAAAGTTATACATAGAATATTCATCAGATAGTGGAATCTTTTCTATTTTATTCTGTAGAAATAATCTTGAAGAATATTATTAGGATAAAATAATATAGTAATACTTTTAAACACATAAAAATTTTCTCAGAATATCTTCTTTTCTTAAAAAGGTTTCCCTGAATATTAAATCTTATAATTAGTAAGAAATCTGAAAATATTCTATTAATACATGCTGATAATGTGTGGGTTAAATTAATTTAATTTTAACACAATTTTTTATCAAATAAGCCATTAGTTTTAGTTTTTTGAAAAAACAATTTCCCTCTGCTTTCGGTTATATTCCAAAGTTGTGTTTTAAAATTCAGTACCAGTACTGAAAATCTATAGTCGACATTATATATGTATACTACAGATTTTCAGTACTGGCAGTCAATTTTGGAACGCAGCCAAGTTGGGTTGCAATCGGTTCAATTCGAGTCAGGTCGCGTCATCTGGCGGCGCACTTCGTGAGTGACTTCGGTCGGTACTGCGTACGCGGGACCGACCACCGCCGGAAAGACTCGAGTCCAGCCGAATTTCCTCGCCGTGATATTAGCCACAACAAAAAATTCGTGGTGGTCGCGCAAAAAGTTTTTGGCGCTACGCTATTTTTCGCGTTTCTCCCTTCGGCAAGGTGTTACTGGTCGTCAGCCACGTCGTCGCCTCGTTCAGGATTCACCGTCCCGTCGACGACGCTAAGTAAGGAGGCCGCGTGTACATTCTCGCCGTGCGAGTTCGCCCTCGCGGCATCATCGCGCGTTCGATCTTGCCTGACCGTGTTTGCGGACCGTGTGTTGTCTCGCGGAGCCGTGTGCGCCTCTTTGACGGGAGAAGGTCCGACGGGCGCGCGTGCACGCATGTTACGATGCTGTGACCGAGGATCGTCCAACGCGAATCCCGGTATCCGTCACAAGCGTGCTATGAATTAGCACACCCGTTAACCCGCTAATTTACTCATTTCTCGAGACGATCCGCTTTATTTCGCACAAGAGATTCAGCCGATTCGCGTCACCGCGTCTCGCTCGCTCGTCCGTCCGCCCGCCGTGGCATCCTTTAGCTTAACCTACAAAGGATCGGAACCCTCGCTCGTTCGCATCTCGCCCGAATTTCGTTCTCTCATCGAGATTGTGCGTTTGTCGTGACAGTTTGTCGCGAATTTATGCGGCTTCTCTCGCGAGCGTCGCTATATATATTTTTTAAATCTTTGGTAGCTTATGATCGCGGACACGCGATCTCTTTGATTGGCCTTCCGCTTTCATCTAGTTTTTATTTTACTTTCCTCGATTTTCACTTCGTGATAAACGTACATGAATTCGTTTAGGTAGTTCTGGTTTGTTTGTCAAGCTGACTGACATCCTGTCGTAATGTTACAGACTGCACAATCACGCAAGAGTTATAGGGCAAATCCAGCGTACACAATGGCGGGAGAGCAGCAGCAATTTTTTCTCAAATGGAACGACTTCCAGTCAAACATGGTATCGTCATTCAAACACCTGCGAGATGAGAAAAGCTTCACGGATGTGACACTGGCCTGTGACGGTCAGACTTGCAAAGCACATAAAATGGTCCTTTCTGCCTGTAGTCCTTACTTCAAATCTTTATTAGAGGTACGTTGACTTAGTCATTAGCTAACATTGTTAGAAATCAATATAATAAATTTCAACAATAAGTGAAATTAGGATAAATAAAATATAGATAAGAGAGTATTCTATTGGCATAAATTTGACTTGTACTATCAGTCTGTATCAGATTTTGATGTCTAATAATAATTTTTGTGTGAATTCTTTTAATCTATGGCTTACTAATAAATAAACAACATAATAAAATTTCTCTTCTGATTTATTACAGGAAAATCCGTCCAAACATCCAATTATAATTTTAAAGGATGTTGCATACAGTCATCTACAAGCCATTCTAGAATTTATGTATGCAGGCGAAGTGAACGTTTCACAGGACCAGCTGCCAGCATTTCTCAAAACAGCAGACCGGCTTAAAGTTAAAGGACTAGCTGAAGCTCCCGGTGCCATTAAGAGAGAAGGTTAAAGACGCACGTAAATATGGTATGCTTAGAAATAATTGAAAATTTATTTAGCTTAAATAATTTTTACAAAAGTGTTTATTACATTTTTCTTGTTCTAAATCTTATTTAAAATTTCTTTTTGTATAATTATGTATATTCTCTCAATTATTTAATTTTTTAGGCTTGTTTACATGAATATAGATTAAAGCTTTCGGCACATGATACAATTTTTCATGCTAGCACGCATACGAGGCGTCTCACGATTGGGTTACGATTGGTAATATAATCATTCGAGCCAGTCAGGACACGTGATAAGATGGCTCGTATGTGATCTAGCATGGAAAATCGTATGCCGAACGCTTAACTTTAAAATCTTAACTTAAACTTAAAGAATTAACTTTTTAAACTTTTAAATAATTAAAAATAGTAAGTTAAACTAAAATTAAAGTAATCTACATTGGTAGAAAAATATTTAGTAAAGTATTTAAATATATTGACAAAAAAATTATTTAATAGATTTTGCAAAATTTTTGTAGTAATGTTATTGATTTTAGAGTTCGTATGTTGCACGAGAGTTCTTTGTTCGATTATTGATTGTGCAAATCTATTTATATTCTTGAAGCCAATAATATACAGGGTGTCCCATTTTAACTTTTATATTTAAATATATCAAAAAAATATATGTACAGAAAAGTGTTTTGAACAAAAGTATGGTCTGAATGAACACAAATAATGGTAAAATTAATTTTTCAAAAGACTTCAATTTTTTAAGGTATAAAGTTGGTGTAACACATAGTACTTTATGGAATAAATTATGTAATTATATATTTCTTTTTAAACAAACTATCTGTATTATCCGTACAGCATATGATCAATCTCATTATTGTATGTATTGTGAAAAACTAAAGTATTTGAGATATTTTATACTTTATCTATGTCGAAATACCTCAAAATAAAATGTAAAATATTTTGTAAACTATTGGTTTTTTAACAATTCTATCTTAATAATTTTATATGTAGAATAATTAGAAAAATCATTATGCTTAAAAAAAAATTATATAATTCTGTTTTAAAAAATGATGATAACCTTCATACAACTTTTGTCTGAAATATTTTTCCGTATCTTTTAGACATGTGATGCAAAAGTTAAAATAGGATCCTATATATATAAATTTGATTTACGCTACATACTGAACGTATATAATAAGAACTAACAAATTCATTGAATACAATTCCATGATATTTTTTATTCTTAGTGTAATGATTGTTACTGCACTTAAAGATGAATAAATCCGAATATGTGAATTTTTCTTTGCAGATATTTGGAAAGTGTGGACTGAAAGAACAGTGTAATAATGTAAAGTGATTAAGTAAAATACACCACACAACATAACACACAACACATACATTATAAATACATTATAGAGACATATGTAAAAAAAATTGAAACACTGCGTGTGCACAACTCAGTGTCCTTCGGTTCATGACTTGGATCAACACGCGGTGATGATGTAAAATAATGCCTTTTTCTTATTCTCAGTTAATGTTAACGGTTGTAACGATAGTATGTACACATACATGCAAGTAGAGAAAAGATGTTGATGTTTGTCTTGAACCCATTACGCCATTTTATGGCGCAACAATAACAACATTGATTATTTTTTTAAAACGAATCATCGCGAATAAATGGATCGCGATAGTTTACGATGCACACTGACCGGGGCAGTCTTGGTGGATCAAGTTGGAAATGCTAACATCTATTATAATCATTTTTTTCAAGCCGATCTACCTGATTCACAGCAGTCCCCTATTGATTCTATTTGGTAGATCTATTCACGAAGTAGCGATATCTCTTTCTTCTTTGTTTGCTTGAATACATTACGCCATTGTGGCGCAACAATAACAACATTGATTATTTTTTAAAAACAAATCGTCGCGAATCAGAGCTATCACTTGACTTATCCATGACAGCGTGTCAAAATAGAAAACACTCGTGTTTTTTTAATGAAAATTTATGCTGTTTTCGCTAATTGTTAATATGATAATAGAGATTTTCCCTTAGGAAGTCGATCTCACAGGGCATTAATGATTTATATTGCGATAAATTATGTAAATGTTAACGAAATCATGTTAGATGATAAAAATATTTTATTGGCATTTAATCAGGAAGCTTTGCTTCGTGGATAGATTTGCGAAATTCCTGGCAAATCATTTAAAGAATGTCAAATCAAGTTTACTGGAAGTAGTAACATGCGCGTTTATATCATTATTTTTCATCAATTTTGTGGTATCGCGAGACACTGCTCTTTTGTGTTCGTGAAACGTAAAAAAAGAAAGAAAAAGAAATACAAAAGGAATTTTAATATCGTCATTAATCTTCGTACAAGTTACCTCTTCTAGTGATCATGATTTTTACTTAACCAAATACTGCCAGTATTTGTACCGGCGTATTCACAATATTACCGATATAGACCAAATTTATTTATGATAATAATATATTAAGGGTTGAATGTTTTAAATTGAGGGAAGGTTATTGTAATATAAGCGAAGTAAATTTTTGTAAAGTCGGAGCGCACAGTTCCTTTTCCCTCCCGAATAATCAAGACGCTCGGAAAAGTCTGAGGAAGAAAGTCAGGAAACATTGAGACAAGGATGCAAAAATTGATTTATTATAGACGCTATGTCTTTCCTTGCCTACGATCAAGTGTGTCACGATAGAATCACAAGTAAATTATTTAATAACTAATCTGGCATATTATTAAATAATTTGTAATACCATTCGCTCATTGGCAGCACTAAGTTTTTATTAATAAACGTTTTAAATTAATTCGAATTACATTTTTAAAAATTACTTTTTAAACTTTATAACAATACAGGACAAGTTTTTGTCAGTCGCGTTTATCATAAAATAAGTCCACGCTCGTAATTCCTGACTTTGTTGTCTCTTGCAATTACATATTGAGAAATTCTCTAGCGTTTCGTGAATTTTTCCTGCGAGTTAATTGTCCTTGTGCCTAATATTTACTCCAATCCTTACTTGGATTATATGCCGAATTAGCACGAGTGAACTTTTACGGACACTAAATGCCGATTTAGGGTCGTACACATTTATGTAATTAAACGTCAATCAATCGTGTATCGCAAAATGTTATGAATCAGGACACATCATTTCTTACGAATTTTGCTTCGGATGTTTCTGTGAAACCGTCTCGATCGAACTTACGGTTGTAAGAATGGTCCATTGAAAAGAACAAGGTAGTAAATGGCTTCCATACCGGCGTTTGATATGTTTTCATGCACGTAAAGTAAAATTTATGTAAGAATAGTTAATAAATATCTTCTCGGAATGAAAGTTCGATAATTCGTGCTTTTTCAAGCAACCGAAGGTTTCATCATCTTTTGCAGTCATCCGATAGCACAATATCGTGTAATAAATACCCAATGTTTAGTCTCAGTATTTAAGACAGTGTTAAAAGTGTTGAAGTGAATGGGTTCAGTTCCTACAATGATATGTTTGCCGGGCATTTGGTGGCTGAATGTGAATAATAGTACCATGTACATTTGCTATGCTGTAAATTTGGAATACAATTATTGTAGAATAGAAAATCTCATATGTGACCGTTCGCGCTAAATTCACGATTACGTCGTATAGCCTTTTTTCGTTAAGTTTCTCGTTCTTCTCCGACTTCCATATTGCTCTTTCATATTCACGACAAATTGACAAATCGATTAGCTAGCACAGGTTACTGGGATGAATCTCTTCCCTTTCTCCCTTGCTCCTTCTCTCCCAATCGTCCTCCCTTTTTCCGTTTTGTTATCTATGCTATTTTAGCCGAAATTCGAAACTCTCTTAATAAAACGTTACTTTTGCTATTATATGACTCGATGATGATTATGATATAATGTTGAGATATAAAATAAATTGTGTAAATATGCCATTTTTTTCTGGCATAACTATCTTTATTTCTCCTTCTTGCGTATTTCTTACGAATCTTTTTAAAAATATTTTAGCGTGTTAACTGTTCTAAATGAACATCGCATACAAAATACGTATCGCAAAATTATATTCTTCATTATACATTACATATAGTTTGTTCTGCACAAGGCATACTGCACAATATATTTGTAAGCAGAGTATGTGATATAGATTATAAAAATATGTATATGTGATCACATTTTTTACACTTAAAAAAGTTGACATTCACACATAGATATTACATGAGGTAGTAGCGATCAGAGTCTGCGTTTTTGATTTCCTGACTTCTTGATTATTATAAATGTGTTGAGAAAAAGTAACTCGAATGCTGCGTGGCACATTTCCTACCTTGTTTTTGCATTTTTTTCAGCATATTTCATTTTTGCTTATTTTTCAGAAGGATCTATTAAAAAAATATATCGAAAATGTAATATTATATAAATGATGCGTTTAATAATAAATAATATTTCGTTCTTACATGGCGTTGTCGCGTTTGACGCGAAATTAAAGACCGGATATCTTGGTGCGAAAGGCTCATTGACACCATGCACGTAATTTGACTCGTCATCATCCTTGATACTATCTGCTCTTTGCATACATTCTTCATATGATGGTGGTGCTAGATAAAAAGAAAACTTTTTTTTCAATTATCTCTTAAAAAGTTTTTAAAATTGTAAATTTCTATGATTTACATAGCTTTGATTTCTTCATTTCGTACTAAAATATTTTCTTAGGAAAATATTTTTTATCGTTTTACTGTATTTCTAATAAAATTAAGCTAGTAAAATAAAATTGATATTCAATTATACAAAGAAAACCAATATATATATATACAATTATTCTTCAGATTTAATATTAGATTTTTTTAATCGTTTACAAAGAAAAAAAATACCAAGTCGTGACTTACGTATATCCCACGGATTTGTCGATGTGCTGGGTTGATTCGGAGAAGCAAACCCTATCGTTCCAGGATAGGGCACGTTAGGTGGTGCGTACTCTGGAGATGTTGGCATCGGCGGCGGAGGATCATAATCGTCTTGCATTATAGGAGCTGTGGGCTGCTGTGTGTTTTGTATATAGGAGGCAGATAGAATTGTAGAGCGTAATGGAATTGTTCCGATTAATATTGGATAAGTCTTGGTGATGCTGCAGTGTCTAAAATGTAGCAGAAATGAAATTAATTTCCTAATAAATCACTTATTAATCTAATTTAATTGCAATTTTCTAAAAATTGCAGAATATTTATTGCACATAACTACAAAATAATTCTTAAAACTTTTTAAAAAATTTAAACTTTTAAAAAATTCCGCTTTGCTTTTAAGCGGTGTATTGTACCTAATGTTAGATCTTATAAAATTCCATTTCGATATTCATACATTTTGAAAATAAAGATCATAAAAATATTTTTCTTTTCCTATATATGGACAATTACATCTATTATTTTATTTTATTGCTGTGCTTTAGAAAAGTGTATACGTACGGTCCATGGACATGAATTGTAACGCGTAAGGAATATGTCTGATCTATTATACTGCAATATTCCAGTTGAGATGGCGGTATTGGCGGAACAAGTAATCGTGACGTAACCTCGGTTTGCTGGTTAAATGGTGCCATACTTTGATCGACTCTTACGATCGACTTATCTGTCTTGGTCGTAGAATATGGTGATTTCGCGTGGAATTCTAAGGTCTTTATGAATTAAAAAAAAAAAAAAAACAATTACTGTATTAGGGTCGATTATTCCAACTTTTTGGTAAATTTACCTATCAGGTAAATATATGTTTGTCTTTATTTATTTAAGAAAAAAAATGAAGACAGACACCTGCTTATCTGGTAGGTAAATTTACTAAGAAATTGAAACAACCGGTCCTTAGACATTAATTATCGATTAAAATTAATTTGATGCGCTAGTTACGTGGGTATACACCTACTCGTTCCAATTTAGCGCAAATCTTTGTCACATCGACGCTGCTACTGTTATTGAGGTTGACCATAGTCTCTATTGATTGTCCCGGAACGAACCCCGTCGTCGGTATTCTGATACGTATTTTCATCGTACCCAAGTCGAAACAGCAGAAACAACAGAAACTTTCGTTCACTTCTTCATCTACGCCAATCTAATGAAATACCACAATTCAATTTTTTGATGACGCCGCCACGCGACGTAGTCATATTTTGAAGCTCGACATTTTTTTGCGTGTGATAAATGCAAGAGACACGCAAATTTTGACGTGACAATTTTTTTTTGACAAACTTACACATTGATGAGTGCGAGTGTTCAAATCATAAGATGAGACCACAGTAAACGCAATTTTGCTTTCATGATCAAATCTCCATGGTCTGTCGATGACTGCTTTCATTGTGTATCTGATGTGACCGTTTGTATGTTCGAAACTGCACGGTATATTATAGGGTAGAGAGAAATTAAAAGAGTATCTATGAAACCCCGCTGTCATCCGTACTTCGCCATTGCCTGAAATTTATGATGTTGGCTGCGTTCCAAAATTCAATGCCATTACTAAAAATCTATACATAACATGAATTGTAGATTTTCAGTACTGGCAGTGAATTTCAAAACATAGCCCTTCTATCTATTTAATAGTAAATAAAGAATCTTTTACAGAATCAATTTTTGCGTCTAATAATTGAACAATCAATTATTTTGTAATATTTTTTACAGTTACTATATATAAACGTCCTGGCAACTAATATTTTTTAGAATAATAATATGATTACCTGCTGTATTTCCTAATAGATAATAAGTTAAGTTAAAATACTGTTCGTTTGCCCGGAAATGATCAACCTGGGTGCGACTGTTCCCTTGAGAATCCTTTGTTGTCCTTCTTCTTTCCCAGCTAACATTAGCTTCTCCCTTAATCGACAATTTCAGTGCTACGATCAAAGAAATATGGATATCCTTATTTGTGTATACCTACTTTTATTAGTTTTTCTTAACATTATATATATTATTATATATATTAAAAAGCATAAATAATAAGATAATAAAAAGTAATAAACTTTTTCTTATTTTTTATTCATGTGTAATTTTTTTAAACATTGAAAAGCTTTTTTGTATTATTGTTTTGCAGTGATCATCTTTAATTTTCTTTTTTACAATTGGAAGAAGAAAAATAATTAAAAAATAAGTTTAATGAATTTAATAAGTCTTGAGAATTTTCGTGATCTTACATAATGATTTGAAAAAATATCTAGTATGTACTATATACCTATATGTATTATGTATCTACATTCCTTTTAAAGAAAAGATTTCTAGAGTAAAAGACAAATCCTACTAATTATTTTACGATTACAAGGAGTGTACAAGAAGGACTTGCGCATTAGCAACAATGCTATATTACAACGCAACTCATACAAAGTTCAATGTCGTTTGAAATGTATCAATACTCCCAGACATGTATGTGTTGCATAACATAGTTATAACTACAAAAATAGTCGCGAAAATAGTAAGGCAGTTTCGTATGCTGCTGCTCCGGAGTATATGTCGATCCTTTTCTAACAGATTGCTGCGAAAAATCGTCTTTAAATAAACTATTTTTAGCCTATTTACAATTTCAAAAACGTAGACTGCGAAAAATTCACGTTCGAGTAAAATTAGAGGCACTTAAAGTCACGTAGGTGAGAATTGTGTTTTATAAAACAACTTGTTACGATATATATATATATATATATATATATATATATATATATATATATACACATATACGCATGAGCGATAACAGGTGATTTTGGGACATGTATTTTGATATCTATTTCAACGTTATTTATTCAGATATGATGCGATTTGATAATTATAACTTCGTAAAGCAACAATGTGTTACACGAAAGCAAGATAATTTCAGTGAGTTTCTTTATTTGACTCATTGCCAGCATGTTACATCTGATAAGACAAATCGATAACTATGCTTTACGTTCAACCGATATATATTTCTTTTATTCGCGTTTAATTTATATAAGTACACTTTATTTAATTAATTGTTATAAAATCGTTAGACGCTTGCAGAAAAGAAACTTCATAACGCGTTGCTGTCAATGATACTGAAGTACAGTACTAAAAAAACGTACGAGTAATACGCGTCATGCTCCGCACGTGTAGTTTGTTGTCGAATGATGTCATGCTGGGCATTTGATAAGAGCGGTTTTATTGGTAGGGCAACCCGTGTAAAGATTTATACGAGAACACTAGCACATTTGAGCGATCAACGAAAGAAAACATCATCTCCGATAATTTATTTTCTTTGCTTAAAAAAAAATGTTAAGGGCATATATCGTAAAACCAAAGACATTATTTCCGTAATATTTAACTTTGATTGTTATAAATGTTTTTTATAATATAGCAGAAATTACTACATTTATCAATTACTGCTTCATTGCGATTAGCGTTTTTGTTTAGAATTGTATAAATTTATTAATCTTTATCCACTTTTTTTTTTTTTCAATCAAATGGCAAAATTTCGAGTTTTTTTAAATTAATTTCTTTCAAGATCATTAATATTCATACTTATTGCTCATTGGTTCAATTTGTCGGAGTCTCCTATTCAAAATTGACATTCACGAACTGTAGTATATTTAATTAATACATCACAAGTTGTTTAAGTGCGCGTTTTCCCGCAAGCTTGCGCCTTATTTTCACGGTCCTGTTCTCGCACCACACGCATTTTTACGCGCATACACGTACGCGCGCGCATCACACACACCGCGAACGTGTTCACTGGCGCCCGACGCTCTCGTCGACGACGCGGCGCCAACATGAACAGCACCAGCGACGTGATCGCTCGATAATACGAAGCGTCGAAGCCTCGTGTTCGTGCCGCGTCTCTATTAGCTATGTGTCGAACATTTCTATTTACCTCGGACTGTCTTCTCCCTGGCCAGATCGACGATGACGTCGCCGGTGACGATTTCACCGGGCGCATATGTAGCGCCCGGTCGATCGAATTCGATGCGAAAAGTCCTCAGCGACGGCATTCGGAAGTTTGCCGTAAAACTCACTTTTATCGAACAAGATCGAGGTCGGAGCGATGAGCGCGCGAAGTGGGGAACGCGACTAGATGCAACCGGTCGATCGGTCCGACAGGGACGTCGCCGACTGCAAAAGTGCGAACTCCTCTCGCGACGTTGGTACTGCGTGTTCTGACCGATCGCGTTGCCGCTGTAGACCAACGTAGACAGACGTCGAGACGTGGGTGGATTCGTATCAACACCCCACTGTTAACGTCATCGGGGTGCGTGCCATGCCATGTCCCTTGCGATGATTCAGTGGTGGTGGGAGACCTTCTTCTGGTCTTCGTTACAGAGACGTAATGTGCATACGAAAAATTGAAAATGTAGTAATAGATAACGGCACATTATTACGATAATGAAAAGCACAAATATATCGTGCTTTTCATTATCGTAATAATATTATTTTAATGATTATGAAAAATACTTTTAATGAATTAAAATAAAGAAAGAAAACGTCGTTAGGTTCCCACACCAAACACCAAGTTACATGTAACGTGCCTGTTAGTTGTAATTTCCCACTCAACAATGTAATTGTAATATAACACGTGTGTGGGAAATTACAACTGACAAGCACGTTACATGTAACTTTGTGTTTGCTGGGGTTATATTAATTTTAATCCTTGAAAACTAATGTTAGAATCCGTAATACGGCGTTAATTTATCCCTTTAATTTATTTGCTAAAAGGCATTAAAAAACACATAAAGATGAGATTGTCTTTATCTGCAATGACTTTTGCCTTAATAATTTTGTATAAATTTTTACTATATCTTCGCCTGATGCAACGATTTGGCCTGAGGTATTAGTACGCGTAAATTATTTAGGGTCGGTTGTTCCAACTTCTTGGTAAACTTACCTACCAGGTAAGCATGGTCTATCTTCATTTCTTTTCTTAAATAAATAAAGACATATATTTATCTGATAGGTAAGTTTACCAACAAGGAGTTGGAACAATCGATCCATACAGTTTTTCTGATAACGGAGATTTTATAGATACTTCTTGGCATCAATATTATTAAATCGTTTATTTAATTTGAAATAATTGAAATTACGTATTTCGGCTTCAATTAAGGACTGTGTTTTAAGACCAACAAAAAGGCACCAAGATCAGTTGCAGTAATTAATTAGATATTAGATATTCTCATTTTTACGTTTGATATTTTTGGTACATAATTTCAGTTATTATTGTTAAAAAATACTAATTAATTTCAGAGAACGAAAATCATCCTTATAAAAAGAATAAAAATTTATTTTGATAATAATTAAAAATTTATAATTGAATCTCTAATAGATTAGCTACGAGTGCAGAGAAATTGTACTTGAATGATTGAACGAAAAATAAGCCAGATGTAAAAAAGTATTAAGTTTATTAAAAAAAATTCCAAGGATTTTAATAGAGTTTTTAAAATATAGATGTTTAAATATGAATACATATATATATATATATATATACTTTTTTTTATTTAACATGCGCAAACGTTGAAATTTCTTTTAAGTATTTAAGTCATTTAATAATAGTCTCTACGCTTAAGGAATATTAAGTTAAGCTTTCGGCACGACACGATATGATTTTTTATGCTAGCATGCATACGAGACGTCTTACAATTGGGTTACGATTGGTAATATATAATCATTCGAACCAATCGGGACACGTAATAAGATGTCTCGTATACAATCTAGCGTGAAAAATCGTATCGTGTACCGAAGGCTTTAGTTCTAAATTGTTAAAAGCGTGAGTCATTGTTAATAAAGTGTAATATACATTGTATATTACTCATGTGACGTTGCAGTCATTATAAGTAGATAAAAATATAATTCTTTGAAATGACGGTAAAGAATTACGGAGAACTGGTAACATTGCATGATGCGCAATGTTGCATGTGACGATGTGAATACGTCATTACATCTTGTACGTCATAATAACATGATTGTTAAGCAAATTCAAGATAAAACTATTAATAAATTTCAAGTATTTTATGAAAACAGATAATTGGACGATAGGGCTAAGTAATCCAGTATATTACGCGCATTTGTGTCGCGGTTTCCATTAAAAGTACTTTCCTACAAGTGATGTACTTTTATTTCTCTTTTGGGAAATGCACTATTTTCAAATGAGATATTTTCGCCATCTACTTTAGCTCTACTAAAATAGTTAATCGATTTCATTTCGTTACATGGAAGTACACGTGTTGCGTGTTGAACATTTTTATACGAGTTTGTTAAGCTGCGATTGCGAACTGTGCTGCAATTGCTTTGCAGCAAGGTTTTTGCAATTGCTTATTGTGTTTAACAATTAATTATTGAATCGTCAAGATTATTCAGCGATATATTATTCTTTTATATATTTACGTACATACATACATGATAATTTCGCATACATACGTAATGCAAATTATCACTCCAAAACAAAAATGTATTAATGAACATCAAGAAATGTTTCTGTTGAATTTGTATTGTATGCATTCGCTATCTGGTGACTTATTTGATACTTTAATTTTTTATACTTGTATGATACTATGCTGACAGTCTATTTATGAAATCGATTTCTTATTATATCAATTGAAACTACGTTTTGGCTAATGAAAAGTTTTTACTTTTTGAACAAAAATAAAAACTAGAATAAGGTTTTAGTTTTTAATTTTCAGATTGAGTAAGTCGCTTTTATACATCTTTGATCTCTTACTTATGACCTTTTTTTATTGAATTGATCAATTTAACCCTGAATCATTAAATTATAAATCGTAAGAATTACAGCAAAACAGCGTTTCTCAGAACAAACAAAATTCGCATATAACAGCACCAGGGTTTAGAAAGCATTATGTATAAAAAAAGATAAAAAAAAGCATAGTAAAGTGCTATATATGAAAAGATTATTCACTTCAAATGTTACAAATTTATTTATATTATACATTATATAATAGAATTGTACAACATCTTAATCAAAATATAATATTAAAAAATTATATTAGGATTAGTAACAACGTGTAAGTAATGTGAAGAAATTTAACATTAAAAGTTATATATCGTACACCACTTTTAATGTTAAATTTCTTCACGTTACTTACACGTTGCTACTAATCCTAATATAATTTTTTAATATTATATTTTGATTAAGATGTTGTGCAATTCTGTTATATACAAAAACATCAAGACTATGTGAAATTCAAATTATGTAAAAAAATAATAGAAATAAATAGTATTATATAATTATAATTAATAAAAGAAACCACAGAAAAGAAATACGTTGTGAGTACTTGTTTAAGAAATATTTCGTAAAAGAAAAAGAAGAAATAAAAGACAAAAAGATTTTGCGTTGCAAAAGTTATCTTTATCGGTAAAATAAATGTCTCCAGTATCCCCTTAAGTTTATATTGAAGGCAATTCCCAGATGGCGTTACTAATGCTCAAATACTCTCATAAAAGTGTTTCTTCTTATTTTCCTCTGATCCCGTTGCCCACACGCTATCTATCACAAAGCCGGTAAAACAGAATGCCTTCTGTCAAAATGGCCGAGTGTTCGTGGAAGGTTATATTCTAAGCGCCAGGAGAAATCATTCGAGTGTGCAAACCAATCCTTCATAGCCTGCGAACAACACGCAGACCTATTTTCTCGAAGATATGTTATCATCCGGTAAACGCAGTTTATCCAGAGAAGACATCAGAGCCGCAGACAAAGATGAGAAAGTGAGTATTCCTCGTTGTCGCATCAGTGTACATTGGTACAATACCTACAGCAAACAGCATGCAGTGTTCGAAAATGACGTATGCTTGGCGGGAAATTTGATGTATGTTTAAACTGTTGTTTAAACGCAGGAGTCGTTATTGGAGCATGACAGTGATCTCGACGAGGAGATGTTATTCACGTAAGATAAAAAAAATTTATTTTGGAATTACATTTTTAATTAAATTAATAAACTTTTGTAAAATTGCCTTGCAAGTGTCAATTTTTAGGGAATTTATGTAGCAATTAAAAATTGGGATTGACAAAATGGAATAACAAAATTTTTATTATTAACTTTTATTACATTTTGACATTTGATATAATGTAATTTCACATTTTAATGTAAATAATCAATTTATATATTCATTTTTGTTGTATTCTTATAAGGCAGTTCTTACAAATGTATTAATATAGAGTATATCATTGCAGCCAGCCCAGCACGTCAAATAAAAGTGAAAATGTTGACAGAAAAATGGATAGGTGAGTGATATTATTTAAAGACTATACTATACAATAACATAATAATAGTATATTAAAAAAACATGTGTTTTGATTAAAATACTTTGCAGTGGTTATTTCTCTATATAACTTTGGTTACACATATATAACGTGTAATAAAATATAATTTATGCATTACATATCTTATAATTGTTTATTATAAATTAATTTTTGTTATGGCAATTAAAATACAATTTTTAATTTTTAATTTTGTAAAATTAAGTGATGTGTAAATAATTTAATTAAATTATTTTTTTACTACAAAATAGTTCAGTTAAATTTTTATTGAACTTTACTGAATGTATAAAATGCTTTGGAATGTTGTTCTATGACTTTTGAGTTCTAAAAGGAAATTTGCTCCAATGTGTGTATATAAATTGTTGTATCTAAAATTATCAGTGTAAACATTTGGTTTAAATGTATTTAAAGTGTCAAGCTGCAAATTCAAGAGGTGGCGGACGTGATGCGGGATAATGTTCAAAAAGTGATGGATCGTGGCGAGAGACTGGAGGATTTACAGGAGGCAAGCGATCGTCTGAACATGGCTGGAAATGAATTTAGAGAAGCCGCGAAAAGAGCGCAACGAAGAGCGTGGCTGCAGAACGTCAAATCGAGGATTATTATTATCAGCATTACTGTGACAATTGTGCTTTTTATTGTTGGTAAGAAATAGAATCGCGCATCTATATCTGATAACAAACAGGATGAATGAGTTATCTAAATGTCTTATATCTTATCTTTTCTTATATCTTAAACATTATTACTCACAATTTGCACACGTTTTTCATTCGTTTGACTTCTTCAATTTTTCTTTTTTTTTGTGGCGCGACATAACATAGCATAATATTATTAATTACTAATGATCAGATAACTGATGATTTGTGGCTTGGAAGCGAATGAGAAAAAAATCTTCATAGAAAACTGATTGTGAATTAAAAATATTTTATGAGATGATTATATCTGGATATGAAATCAAATTTAAAGAAACAGAGAGAATGAGATTTAAAATTAAATTTTTTAATTTTATAATGCAAACTTTTAGGAAGTTTTTAAAATTTTTATTTAAAAAATTGATTTCTGTTTTATTCTATATTGTCTTTATTTAATTTCACATTCAATATTTTATTATTTTACTTTTTTCATATATTTTACCATTTTTTCTACATATAAACAAAATGGCTCTATTATTTATTTAAAAGTTTGAAAATATTAATTATTAAATCATTTTTTGGAGTACTATGTAGTTAGATTAGCGCGTGTCGTTTTCAGTTTTGGACATCATGGTACTTTACCTGGTTCTCAGATAGCAAGCATGATGTTCCGAGCCTCGATCATTCGAATAAAGGTACATAATCTCTTATATTTTTTTTTTTTTAGTTTTGATGACTAAACTGGCATACATTTATTTGATTAATTATAACTTTTGGCCTGAATTTTAGGCCCTTTTCAAGTATTGATAGGAAAATTTTTAAGAAACTTATTGTGAGTCCACACAACACACATACACGCGCTCGCGTACGCATACATACATATATCTACATTCTCATTTTTATTCGCTTCTTTTTAACATTTCCCACGTTTTAATAACTGTATCAGTGTTGATGTGTCTATAATAATAAAATAATGAAAAATAATAAAAATGTTATTATAATATTTCTTTCTTTTTTCAGTATCCATTGTTGTGAAATACGTCTAAGTGAGGAATCGCCAATATGCATATTGTACATGTTGTATATTAAGATCTTCTCGCGAATTATAATCATAAGTATTGTAATTATATAAACTATTTTGTATAAATACATATATTTCTTCTATATTACTTTTACGTAAATATGTTCTGTTAGTTTTTTGCATTAAGTTATCATAAAAATTGTATTACCACTTACGTTTATCTTGTGCGAACAAATAATTGAAATTAAGACGGAATACAATTTATAATTTTATTTTTCACGTTAGTTTGAATTAAATTATGTTTATATACATAAATTCTTTTTAAATAATAAATTATTTCTTTTACGTGTGTTTTTCTTTCTTTTTGTTCAATATTAAGTTTTTTCTTTGAACAAAAATTCTTAATGCATAATATAATTTTACACATCCCTATTGATATTATAATGGATTAATTTTATAATTTAATATTGATATCAAACTTCTATGAAAATTGTTGAAGAGAAAATTGTTGATATAAAAGCGTTAATTTGTTTAATAAAAACATGACAAATTTGAAAACTGTTAAATAGAAAATTCTAACGGTAGCAATAAGAATTCCAAAGAAAGCTTTTCTTTAAGATGTAATAAAATTAGTGAAGTATACTTCGGAGACACAATTATTGATACTGGAGGCGAATTATTAATATAACAATAGAGTATTGCAATTTTCATCAAGTAGTATTTTTTAACTTATTACAGTAAATAACAGTTTTCGAGTACTAAACACGTTCTAGATATACTTTTTTTCATATTATATTTATCGAGAAATAATCTCACATATATGATCTGCACATATGTAATCGCGTCTTGGTAAGTTTTAGCAAGCTTATATGATATATTATTTTATTTTAGTAAACATTTTTGTGTAATGTATCGTAATAAGCAAAATAGAGCTTATGTACGAGCTTACATCTTTGAATATTTATATAAATAAGACTAATATCTTTATAAGAAGAAATAACGTATATAATCGTGAATATAATTATGTGTTTCTCATTTAATTACTATTTTCTACTAGTTAAAATAAAGCTTTAAAGATTTCTTTAGAATTTTAATTTTAGAATTTTAATTTCAGAATTTGTGAGGATACAAATTACAACACCGCACATATAAATTATTTTTTATTTATGCTTTACATTAATCTAGTATATTTTTGATATATAATGTTGAAATTTTAAGAATTTATTCTCTCTTTACTTATTTATCCTTGTACAGAAAAAAGAATTTAAATTTTAATATTTATCAGAATATAAAATAAAAGTTAATATTAATAAATAATCTTTTTGTTAAAACATTATTTTGTATTAAAATATCATAAATATAGAAATAAGTAGGAATAAGTTTGTATCATATGTAAATAATTTATAGAAAAAAAATTTCAAGCTATCTATAATAAAGGTAAAAAATACTTCATTGGAATTCAGTAATAGCTTGCGTTTTATCAATGGAAAGCGATCGTGTTATAGTGCAATTTTATACGTGACAAGCTTTATATAGTGTGACCTATAAATTACGAGAGGTATGTGAGACAATCCAATCTGTTCTCATAACAAACGCCATTGTATGTAAAAAAGTTTTTAGTAGTATTTATAAAATTGCAAATATAACGATCAATTATAATTAAAATTTTCTTACATTACATTGATTAATTATAATTGATTAACGGATCTTGCAATTTTTTATATACAATGGTTTTAATAATCAATTTACTCGTCGTCGTCGTTGCTACGCCAATGAATTGCAATGACGAGCACTCTCTGACATATCAGCACGACACACACGTGTTAATTAATTATCTTTCATTGTATTTGTCAAAGATTACTCAACAAATCAAAATTTGTAATGAACGAGAACAAAAGATTTTTTATGCTTCTGATCTTCTGTTCTTTATTAATTCTTATTATTTATTCTTTTATTATATCTATTACAGATACATACAGATGTTTGTCAATAAGTAAAAACATTGGATATTTTAACGTTGCCGATTAATGCTAATGATAATTAACAAACTATATTACCATTTACCGGGTTGCGATATACGGAACTTTTATTTTTTTATATGTATACAACTATACGCAGAAAATACGGTTAAATAATTATTTTGCTGTATAAGATGTCATGATATAATTTTGTTATTGTGAACATGCAATTATTAGAACAAGTATTATTAGAATATTAAAAGAGCTAGTGTTGTCTATAAAATTAAAGTTATTTATAAAAATTTAGGTATTATATATAGTCATACCGTTACTCCGAAGCGAACTTCTAGTGAAAAAATCTAATATTATTTTAAACAGTTTTTTATTTAAGGTAAAGAGTAATTTAAATTAATAAAGATTTGTGAAAAATGCTTTAATTTGAGAAATGAAAATTTATCGGATTTTTTAAACACACTAGAATACTTTTTAGTGCCAAAAAGTCTATATCCTTTTAAAAATTTTTTATATACATAAATACATTCTAAATTATACATACCATTTACATACATACGTACATTTTATACACATTCTGAAATAGTATTCTAACGTAAGATTTGTGAGATCTTTTATTTAATAATTTTAAAAGAAAACTTGTAAACTTATAAAATAAGAAATCTCATAAATCTTAGAATATTTCAGAATGTATATAAAATGTATATATGTATATAAATGTACGTATAATTTAGTATTTATGTATATAAAAAATTTTGGGAAGGATATAGATTTTTTGGCATTAAAGTGTTCCAATTTGCCTAAAAAATCTACGAAATCTTCTAAGACGTAAAATTATACCGAAATTTTGAAATTTATATAGAACTTCTAAAATAATTATATAAAAAGTTCTGAGAATAATTTTTATCAAGATCGAACTTGAATGCATTTGCTTTAATACTTGTATTTCTGCATTTTCAGAGTACCCGCTTTCGAAAGCTCCATTCTCAGAAGAGCTTTTGCGCATGTGTGTTCACCGCAACGTGTAATACCAGCTTTATTCTCCCATCGCTTCGGAGTAACGGAGTAACTCTTGTGGTTTTGTGATGATTGCTACGTATGAGTCGGTATAGGTATGTCTATATGAGAAACGCGGGGGGGTAGACGGGTAGGTGCGATATATGTCAGACTCGTCCTTCAGTTCTGTCTCAGTCGTATCACGACGCTTGCGTTTGTCAGTTCTCAGCTAGTTTGCGCAGTTCACTTACGATCAGTGTATGTGAACTAAACCCGACGACCAGTGGTTTCTAGCGTCGTTTCTAGGTTGCACGCTCGATTAATTATTAAGAGTTCCAGGACGAGAAAACGTATGAAAAATGATAACGACGGATCTCCAGTTCGTTATCACTGCGCTGAGCTTGCTGCTCGGTGGCTTTCTCCTCACCGGAAGTCGCCGGCATTTCCTCTATGTACTTTACAAGACGTTACCCAGAGATATTTTGTGAGTATAAATGAAAATGAAAAAATGCAAGTGAAAGAGAACATAGATAATTAGTTTCACGCAAATCGTGAAGTAGAACTTAGATATATATATTACTACTATCCTTTTAAATGCTCAAAATTAGAAAGAGTAGATTAGAGAAAAGGATATATGCATATATATTTAGAGACAAAATATTTGGAGATATATTTTATATAATTTAAAACTTTTATATTAAATTTTTTTAAATTGTATATATATGTGTGTACACACACACACACAGATACACACACACAAGTGTGTGTGTGTATATACACATTAAATCTGATTTAAATTATAAAGAGATAATGACCGTTTTTTTGTTACTTTGTGATGTTTACATTTATGACATTAAGTGAAAGAATTATGTATGAATAGATATACTTTCGATATATAATATATATTATTCTACTTATACGTATTATAATTTAATTTTTTAAGTAATTGTTGCAAATTATTTAACTGACAATAGATAAAATATTAATACATAAAGCTAGAAATATTTTTATTGGGTACAGAATAGTGTTACATTTAAAGCTTGTTGTAACAGACTTTCATGCTTCGTGTTATGGCTTACTAATCTGCGTTCAATGTCCGAGTTGCTCTCGTCACATTCGCTTCAATACTTTGTTTACTGTTGTACTGGAATGCACCGCGCGTAAAAGATGGGAAAGTTTTTAAGAACTCTTGATGTATCTACCTTTTTAATTTTATTACTAGTTTATATTATAATTTTTAAAAAATTTATTTTTTAATAATTTTTTGTGATAATTTAATTTCTGTTATTACCAATTACAACCGCACTAATGAACTATTGACATTTTACATATATCGACAAAGATGAGAATTTCTAAATTATTTAAAACATTTATAATCGTTTATTTTAGTACATACATATTATCAAGTTTTCTATATTGTATTTCCTACATTTTATATTGTTAAAAAAGAGTTTTTTAATTTCGTAACAAGCATAATTTTTGTCTAACGATATATCTATATTGTAATTTATTCTAACTCAATTGGTATCATAACATCGATTAATATTTTTTATTAGAGTTCAGAGTTCTTTCTTATTCTCTTTTATTGATTTTAATTATATAATACAATATAAAGATTTATTGATAATAAGCGTTAGTTAACTTAAAAATAATTGCGCGCAGTATAAGCAAATATATATTCTTGAGTAATTGATTTCAAAATTATGTATATTTTTTCTGAATAATTTTTAAATTACTTATATCATTTTATAATTTTTTATCATAAAAAAAGATTTTTTTGTATAGAATCTACAATATTCTATCTTAAAAATGAAATTATATCGCTACTTGAAAGTTTCAAAATTTATTGTTGTGTGTGCCTTTTTTCCGCGATGTTGATTGGTTTTCTTGTTGCCTTAACTTCGTGAGAGGTTATTATCGCGTAGTTAGCAAATGATAATTTGTATAGATGATTATCTATACAATTTTTGATTTAATTTATTTTTAAAAAGTAAAAAATAAAAAAAAAATAGCGCGCGCAAAGCGCGCGTCAGTAGTGTCTATCTTACTGTCTATTTTTGCTGATATTAATCTATATTTATATAATGTATCTTTCTCGAATAACACAAAGTTGAGATATCTTCGAATTGGAAAAACACTTGAAGTTTGCCATTAAATCATACATATTTATAACGAGAGTGAACTCTTTCGCATACATAAGATTATATGTAGAAAATGGTTGTTATATCTGAGATAAAATTTTAAATCAATAAATATGAGGAAAATACATAAGTATACTCAAGAAAAATAATTTTACTACGTGTAGAATTTGTTGAATTATAGTACAGAGAATTAAATTTTTATTATATTTAGCGGGCGAGTTACTTCATCCCTTTCTTCCCGCACTTAAAACCGTAAACCTAAAAATCCTATCGATCAATCAATCTACACAGTATTTGCCACCAAAATCTGGACAAATTTAAATTTGAGTTTTGTATATATATTTTTTTTTATCATATGATTGCAAAATAATTAAAATGCTTATTTAGCTTTTTTCTAATATGCAGATTTAATTACAAAATTTGTTGAGTGACTGTATCATGCATAAATTGACGTATTGGAATTTATTTAATTTTAAAAGCACAGGTATTAGTTAATATATTAATAAAACATTTTGTAGGCGCGCGCGTCACGCAGTGACAAAGAATAATAGAGGAATGATTTCAGAGATACAATAGTAAATAATAAGGAAGCAATTGTCGGAACGCGATGACTCGACAATATATTAATAACGTATATTATTTTTAACCAATTTTATGCTTTTTGGTAGATTGTTTTTTTATAAGAATTCCAAAAAACATAAACGTTGGGTTTTTATTCTTTCTATGAAATAAATAAAGTGATTTATTATTACGTTAATAATTATTATTGAATGTTTTTGACGTATGCCATATCATATGAGTGTTGCGCACTCATAAAGCTTTCAAGATCGAAATAAATCGATAAGAACAATTAAGAAAATGTTGTCAAATATATATAATTATATTGTATCTATACATAACCAAATTAATATTTTTATTTTTTTATTAATTTTATTAATCCAATAAATACACACATTTCTCCTAAGAGAATGAATTTTTAATACATAAATTAACAAACATATAAGTTTAAAAGTCCGGACGCGTTTTGATTGCAATTTGAATCATTCTCAACGGGAATATAATATAATATAATTTTAGAATATTCATTAAATTATATAATTGTATGAAGATTAGTATCAATGACAATTTTAACTAGCATTAAAATTAAACATAATTACATATTATTAAATTAGGAAATAGTTTTAAAAATGCTTTTTGCAAAAATTACAACGGCAAAATCATATTTTTGACATTTTGCCAGGTGTTAGATGAGTGACAATAAAACAGATATACATCACACGTGTTATGTAGCAATATTAACCAATTGTGAGAGAAAAAGGCATTAAACGTGAGGGGACCAAGAACGAAGAATGTATTATCAATTTTAAAAACATATGACTAACTTTTTAATCTGAAATCTTTTCTATTTTTGTTTCATAATGTGAAAATATATTTGAAGGAATCGGTATAATTAATAAATTTTCTTCAGTTTGTGTTTTAAAATATGTTATACATATTTGTTAATTTCTATTGCTATTTATTTTGTTATTTAATTATTTACTTTTTTTTTACTTTAACAATTAAAGAAAGAAAAGAAATAATATTGAAATTGATTATAAAAATAACGTTAAATTTTATATAATAATAATAATGTTTTCGTATACTAATTTCAAGAATTCATGTTGTTATGATACTATTTAATATAAATCTGTTAACAAAATTTGATAAATGCTTGTCTTAAATAAGAAAATGAAGTTATTGATAATAAAAAATGAGTAAAATTAATAAAGCCTATATGGTATTAATAATTAATAATTAATAGTTGAATTAAAATATTTTTGACAAATTATATCAATAATTTATATTAATTTTAATTGAATTGAATTTTTGTTTGTGTAGGGGTGCTTTTCGATTTTTTAAAGTTAACTTACGTCTTTGGTGGTGGGAAAAACGCGAGTATACCGTCGCAAAAGTTTTCTCAAAGTATGCGGCCGCTCATCCGAATAAAATAGCTTACATCTTTGAGGACAAAGAATGGACGTATGAACAGGTAATATCTGACGCATAGATCATTTATATTCGTATATTTGTACTATACTGCAGTCTGTATTAACATTTGCGTTAATGATTGTCAAGGTGAGTCAATTGGATTTAATTAACTGATGACATTTAATTATTATTACAATTACCAAAGGCTCAAACGAAAATTTTAATGAAATTATAGCCATTTTTGTGGAAAAAAAGATAGAAGATAAAATTATTAATTATATGTATAATTTTAAAATATTAGAGGAAGATCACCAATACAGCCATATTATAGCATACTACTTAATTTTTGTTTAAAATAAAATATGTTATAAGAACAGATCTATCTATCTATGACACATCTATAATTTATTTTTGATAACATAGAAATTTACCAGTTTATGTTTTATAACAATTTTATGTGTTATATTGCACTATAAGAAAAATATGAAAGAGAAAAATATAAACAAAACAAACAGTTTTAAGAAGCTGTAAACATGATCTAATGTTATATTCGCTATTGTTTAAACTATGCAAAAGAAAATCATGTAAATTTTATTCTTTTTAATTCGTTTTTGAAACATTTGTTTTTAACGAATTTTATAGAGAAAAAAATCATGAATGTATGAACTATAAGTTTTTTTTCTTTAATTATCTAAGTTGAACATACTTTTAGTATTAATAATATAATACTTTAGTATTAATAATTAGCTTCCGAAAAGTAAGGGTATGTCGCTTTAGGGAGGTCTGTACCAATATTGGCAATCTCCCTCTATGTATATGAATAATAATATTTTACATATATATATATATATATATATATATATAAATTGTATACAGCTAGAACACTACAGCAATCGCATAGGACGTTACTTCCGAACGAGGTCATTTTCTCAATTTGATAGTATAGCTGTTTTTATGGAAAATCGTCCTGAATACATTGCTACCTGGTTGGGTCTTAGCAAAGCTGGTTTCGTAGGGGCTTTAATCAATACAAATCTTCGTCTTGATGTACTTGTGCACAGCATTACCGCTGCCGGTTGCAAAGGTATCATTTTTGGATCGGAATTCAAGGATGGTGAGTTTTTTAAATTTAAATTATAAGTAATTTTTATATACATAATTTAAGAATATAAAAAGTTAATAAATAATTAAAAGCTTATAGTAAAAAAGGTAGTTCATTTATAAGCATATTACTAAATTTTACCATTTATAAATGGGTTATTATTATTAAATTATTATAATTCTTATTCCATTTTTATTTGTCGAAATAATTTACAAATAAAAGTTAAAAAGTATAATAATTATAAAAATTATTATACTGCACAAAAAGAAACGAATCAGGATGGTTTTTTCGAAGTATTTAAAAATTTAGCTATTAGATACGGATCTGAAAATGTTTTGGACCCTCAAAATAACTATGTAGGACGCACAGAAATTAATTACTGTAAAAATGTCAAGATTTTTACAGCATCATGATTTTTGCATTATCATGCTTGAGTAAAATTGGAATTTATTCTACAAATTACTTTTTATAAATTGATTATTATTATACATTTTTAGAAGATTTTGTAACCGCATAATTTTACAATTAAATAATATTAATTTTTCTAATTTTATACAGATGTCTTTTATCTATACATATTTTAATAAAATACACATATGTCAGTATCGATACTCTGAATCATGTGACTAAATTGACCTTTATTTTCTCTGGCAAATAGACTTTCTAAGTGCACTTTCTATTATATGAGAAATGGAAATATCTAAACTAGTTTGCATTATAAATATTACTGAAGCATGTCATGTGTAGCGATTCGTGACATCAAGGACAAAATACCTGACATTGAACTTTATCAATGGTCGGAGTTGCCGGACACGCCGATTTTGGAAGGTGCAATTGATGTTAACACCGAAATCAGTAAGATTGATCCTGGACCTCTCATCGTCCAACTTGATCATAGCAATCCTCGGAACAAATTAATTTACGTTTATACATCTGGCACGACGGGAATGCCAAAAGCTGCTGTTATTAATAATTTAAGGTGAGATTTTATGAATTGATTAGCTATGCGTAAAAAAATCACATTAACGGGATGTTAAATGTATGTCGAAAAGAAATGTATATAAAAAAGAAAGAAATGTGTGCAATATTTATTACAAGGTGAAATAAAAAACTTTATTTTTTATTTATCACACTCGTGATCAAAATATATAATTCAATGTAATTATGCAGCTTTAAAAAATTAATAGTATAAATTTGTAGTTTATCTTTGTCTCACTTTTATGTTTATATACTTCTTTATATTTAGCTACATCTTGATGGTTGAAACTCATCTAGCTGCGTGTCTACTTTAATAAGCTTTAATAAATTTTGATTAGACACTACGTTAATAAACTTCAATTATCGCCAGGCTAAGAATAAATATCTTAAATACTACATTAATAAATTCAACTTAAAATTCTCACTAATTGTAAGTATTGGGGGTTAAATAGGAGAATAATAACATTTATATATAGTGACATAATTAATCGTACATTGGTTTGTAAAAATTTTACATTTATTTTCTATTATCAAAAATCAATTAATAATGTTAACATACATAAAATTGTTTTGTATCTGTTTATACATATATTGTTTCGAAAAAGAAAAATTATTAGAGTAACTTGCATATATTGTTTTGTGCTTTCAGGTTCATGTTAATGACATGTGGTGTGAACTCAATGCTTAATTTACGCTCGAATGATCGTATTTACAATCCTTTGCCTCTTTATCACACCGCAGGTGGCATACTTGGAGCTGGTCAAGCACTTATGGGAGGAGTCACCGTCATTCTTCGTAGAAAATTTAGTGCGTCCAACTATTGGTCGGAATGCGTTCATTACGAATGTACTGTAAGATCACTCTTTTTAAATATAATTTTATAATTCTTTTCTTTAAAAACAAATTTTAATTTGATTTAAGAGATATTATTATTATACATTTTAAAAATTGTGTAAAACTCAAAATTTTTTGGTAAGAAAATGTTAAATGTAACATTTAACATTTTCTGAGACTATATTTTTTCTGAGACTATGTTCTTTTTGTTGCAGTGAATTAATACAACAGGAAAAATTTTAAATTACTATGATTAATTCTGGTCTTATTAAACAAATTTTTCAACATTTTTTTTGCACACAAATATATATATATATATATTAGAGCTCTAAGATCCAGTTTTGATCAAATAAGTTTTTATTTTTACTTGTATTAGTTATTGTGTACTTATTATTGTTTTTTTATATTTGGATAGATTATAGTAGACATAATAAAAATAGGTCAAACGTATTTAATGTCAGGTAATCACGTAGAAGAGAAAAGATCACGTAGAACAAAAAAAAAACAATAAAAGTACCGTATTTATTTTTTTTTATTCACGCAGTTATTTTCTATCTCTTTTACTGTTAACTTTTATTTTTTTCAATGTGATCTTCAAGTTTACGCTGGTCTATTTTTTTATGGATTAAGCGCACTGATATATAATTGTATATATATTAAAGCATTGATCTAATTTAAAAGTGAAATGCAAATCAAATGATAAAATGACTTATATATATTTTACTAAACAAATAATAAAGTTTGATTAGGACGCGTCGTGATATATTATATTATGTATGTCGATTTGTGATAAAGAATGTAAAACCTGATAAACATGTTTCTTTATTTTATTTTAATAGAAATTTGGAATATTTAAGAAAGTTATAACTTCCGGTACTTCTCAATTATATATTTTGTAATATTTTTTAGGTAATATAATTTAATTCTTTTATATGCAAAGAAATATATTAAGAATCTTGTTTAATAGAATTAGAATCGATGAAAATAGTTTTATATTGTTATATTAATTCTTTGTAATAAGAAAGGATATATTTTCAGAAAATGTTATTTTTACGTCCCAAAATTTAATTATTATTAAAAAATTTCTTAAAATTTATTTTTTGATAAAAACACATTTTCAGCTTTATTTAAAAAAATGTTAAACAGGAATCTTTTATAGAATTTTCTATTAGGATCTAAATTTAAGTGATTTCTTTAGAAGTTTTAAAACTGGAAAGATTTTTTTGAAATTTGACTTGAAAACTGTGTTCAAATAAATTATTGCTGTTTTTTTAATATCTCAAACAAATCAACCTTTCTTGATTAACGTGTTTAGACTTTTGCATATTGATTAATGATAATTTTATATGGATAAAATCACAAATAAATGCAAAAATATTATTATAAAAATTTGCAATATTTTATATTTATTTGTTATCAATTTAAGTTGATTAAAAATTATATGAATATAAATTTTCTACAATTGTTTATATTTCTGCATTTGTAAAATTTGGATATTACATATTATTAAGTTTTTAATTATTTTAATGATTAGATAAGTTATATATATATATTTTTTTTTTTAATTTAGGTAGCACAATATATTGGAGAAATTTGTCGTTTTCTCCTTACAGTCTCACCAAACAAGTATGATACAATGCATAAAGTGCGTCTAATGTTCGGAAACGGTATGAGACCGCAAATTTGGGAATCTTTTGTTAAGAGATTTGGCGTGAAACAAATAGGAGAATTTTATGGAGCCACTGAAGGAAATTCAAATCTCGGTAACTCAATCTTTTTCTTTGCCAAACTTTACATTTAATCTTGAAGAATTTTTATTAAATTCAAATACATCTAAAATAAATTTTAACACAAATAATAAATATTTTTTTGTATTAGTAATAAATTTAACTTTATGGAAAAAAAAATTTTTGACGAACGAATACTAAAATCTTTTTGAATTAATAATTATTTAATAATTATTTAAGTTAGCAAGAACTATTGGCATACGATTTTACAATTGCCAAGTATACAGTTATTTTCATAAATTTATATTTACATGATTTGCAGTTAATATTGATAATAAAATTGGTGCTGTTGGTTTTATACCAAGATATGCTAGCTATTTGTATCCAGTTGCATTGGTGAAAATTGATGAAGAAACAGGGGAAATATTGAGAGGACCAGATGGATTTTGCATACCCTGTAAACCTGGTATGTATCATCGAAATTTTATGTTGTACGCAAATTCGTGCGAGATGCCGTGTTGTGGATTAAGCACTTCTAAGTGCGCGTATGTACTTAATAAAAATAATAAATTATACATAATACTCTATAATCTATAATATATAATTAAGTTATATAATCTATATTACATATTATTTTTAATACAATTATATTATTTGCAGGTGAGCCAGGTGTTTTTGTGGGTAAAATTAATCCAAAGAAAGTGGTAAATGACTTCACTGGCTACGCAGATAAAAAGGCTTCAGAGAAAAAAATTATTCATGATGTCTTTGAGAAAGGCGATCGGGTCTTCAATTCTGGTCAGTAATAACATAAAACCGCAGTTTATTTATATAATTTATCAGGAACAATAATATAATTTAAATACATTTTTTACAGGTGATATTTTAGTGATGGATGAACTCGGATACTTTTATTTTAAAGACAGAACTGGTGATACATTCAGGCATGTAGATACCCGATTATTAGTAATAATACACATTTCGTTAGACTTATTTAAAAATTATTAAATTGTCATTTAATATTTTTTAAAATAATACCAGCAAATAGATACGAATTTCACTAATTACATTATGTTATTTAAAATTAAAATAGGTGGCGAGGTGAAAATGTTGCTACTTCGGAAGTGGAGGCTGTTATAAGCAATGTGATAGGTCTCAAAGACGCAACTGTATTTGGTGTTGAGGTAAACAATATATAATTAAATTATTATTTATAATTTAGAATCGATTTTGCCTGAAAATAAAAAAAAACGCGAATAATAAAGTATAGTATTAACAAGTATTAATTTTTATATTGAATCTCAGAATCGTCTGAATCTCAGAATAAAATATTACTTTAAAAATGAAAATTAAGCTTGTGCGTTCTAGTCATTTGCCACTCTCATAAGAATCAAAATTTAATTCTACAGAGCTGAATAGGATTTTATAGGAATGAATTTTGACTCTTGTTAGAGTGGCAAATTACTATAATGTGCATCAGTTTAATTTTTACTTTTTAGAGTCATATTTTACTTTATGAAATTTAGAGAGTAAACAATTGTTTTAAAGAAAATGTTATAAATTAATGTCTCTTATTATGTATAATTATGCATTTAGGTGCCAGGCAATGAAGGTAAAGCAGGAATGGCAGCTATATATGATCCAGAAAATTCCTTGGACTTAAAAGGACTGGTAGGAAAGTTGAAGAAAGTTTTGCCAAATTATGCTATACCTCGCTTTATTCGTATCCTGTCAGAACTGCCAATGACTGGTAAATTCTACAGATTTATTTTTGACATTTTAAATCAAATTATATTTATAATATATTAACTAATTTTGATTTTGCGCACAGGAACATTCAAATTAAAAAAGAAAGATCTCGAAAAAGATGCTTTTGATATTAAAAAGGTAAGTTCTGTTTTACTTATTCTAATCCTTAAAATAAAAGTGATAGTTACAAAAACATTAATTTGCAGGTTAAAGATCCCATTTATTTTCTTAACAATAATACTTTCATAAGAATGACTGATGAACACTATAATAACATTGTCGCAGAAAAAATCCAATTATAATCCTTCTTCGTGGCTTTCTTAGGAAGAAACATCCTTTTTAAAACAGGATTTATTAATTAAAATAGGATTTGGATTTAGAATAAAACATTTTTTACGTTTACTATTATGTTTCCAGTGTTGGTTAAGCTATATTCAGTGATCATTATTTTGTGGACCAATAAACTATTGTACGTGTTTTCTTTCGTAAACGTGCACGTGTGTGAACAAGCACGTTTGTTGTTCCAAAGAAAACACGAAATATTTTCCATTATTAACATATTAGCTATATGTATATATAGAATAATCATGAGTGATATTTTACAATTTATGAATTATTCATATATCAGGTTCATGACAATGTAAACAAATATATGCTAGTGTAAATTTCAAAATAACATAATAGACGATATCCTAATAAGATATACGTGAAATCCACGTTTCTATATGGATTTCACGTAGATTCAACGTAGATTTTATGTACTGTTTTATTGGGGTAATTTTACTCGATGTTAAAAAAATGAAAGAGAGAAAAGGCAGAGAGAGAGAGAGAGAGAGAGAGAGTATATTTTTGAAAATTAAATATAAAAAGATAAAGTTTAATATAGTTATACAACATTTTTTATATTGCATTCCTCGTCTAATTTAAGTAAATTTAGAAAGATTAAGCGTGTTTATTTGTATTTGCAAATTTGTAATATTAAATTTGTTATTAAAGATTTATAGCAATTTCGTTGAATAGTTACATTATAATAAAAAAATTTTAATAAAAAAAATAATATAATGCAAGGATCTTAATGCATATAAATGAAATAATATAATGTAGATATTTTAACGGATATAAGAATGAGAAATAACAGCAAAAACAGTAAAAAAATTAATATTTTGTTTAAATTGCATTGTTAATTACATATTTTATTAAGTTTCTGAGCTACAATTATTTATTTGATAAAATTTACATATATTGTGCTGTAAATAATTGAGGATAAGCTTTAAATTGAAATATCAAAAATCTGCACAAACGTAACTGTCGATATTTTGTTTTCTTCCTGTAAATAAAGATTTATACACAAAATTATGTATAAAATTATGTATAATATCGACATAATTATTATAATATAAGTTATTTGTAATGTTAATATAAGTTATTATACATTTATATTATTATTTATTATTTGACGCGGAGACGTCAAATTAAGTTTTAATATAAATTTTTTGATATTTTTTATATCAAAATAAAAATATAAAAGTATCCTTATACAATTGCAAATTATAACGTATAATTAATATTACATTATATTACGAATAAAAAGTGTCTGTCTACATAGCAACAAAATTTTTATGTTTCTTTATAAATTTAATTTTTGTAAAATAATACTAGAAAAATAGCTTGGTATCGACTGTAAGATTTCGATTTTATGCGCGATCCATGTCTATTTTGTAATTCTTATTATCTAATTTTTACTATATATAAGTAGCATATATATGTTTTTATTTAAGATAGGTAAGGTTTAAATTAATATAAAGATTAATTATTTACACATTTATTTTTGTTACTCTGTACTATTAACAAATGACAATATTTTTAGTCCTTGTAAAGATATAATATGTATATATACTTAAAGATAATATTTCGTAAAAATTGTTGTAACATCTATTTTGGAAAATGTATGATCGTTACATAAATAAAAGAAATTTATTCATGATAAAAAATGATGGAAAGAATTTGATTTAGAAATATTTTGAGTATGATTGTATACGAAATTATAGTCATAAATAAAGCAATCTTATCTTATTCTGACTGGTGAGTTTTAGATTATGTACATTAAAAAATCCTTGAAACGTTTTATCAGATAACTAAACTTTTCCACTGTAGAAACAAATTTAATATTAGAAATATTTTCTTGCTAAATCTTAATGTTTAAGAAATGTTAGAGATTTTATTTTATTAACACATTAAAACACAATTCTAATGTAATGTATAAGTGTGTAGATGTATTTTTAAGTTAATTTAAATAACATTTAAAAGATTTGTAATTATAAAATTGATAGCATCTTATTTTTTAATGGAAAGATTATGTTAAAATAATAAAAAGATTATGCTTATAAATATATTACTTTTTGTACACCCGATATATTGTCTGGAGCGGCTTGTATTTTGTGCGCAGTCTCTTCATCAGTGATACTCATTGTAATCAATTTTGAATTATTTTTATGTAACATGTATTTTACAATAATTTTTAATTATATTATAATTATATATTAATAAGTGAAGCATTTTATTAATTTTTTCGATATTCTAAAATTTTTGTCTATTAAATAATTTTTAAATAAATACATAACCAAAAAAATCAATTTAATTAAAAAATAGTATTGTATTTTATGGAATAATATAAATTGCTATTTTTTCTAGTATATATATATATAATAACAGAAAAAAAATGTATATATAATTCTTGCGATTTTATGCAATTTTTTGTATTATTTATTATTGGAAAATTTTCTTTAATCCAATCGTGTTTATAATAGAAACGTAATAAATTTGCTTCCTACAATTAAATTTTAAATTAAACATTGTTATATGCAATTATGTAATGTACTAACTTTACTAGTTGAGTTTTGATTGAGAACCTTCACATGGAAGTCTTGATGTTGATATTCCTCGTGCTCCCTACTAGTGGCAGTTGCTCCAATATTACAGACTGGTGCTGTAGAACCACTGTCGCTGAAAACAGATATAAATGTAGTGTCAAGAAGATATTAGTGATATATTATTGTGTGATATGTATTGATCGCTATTTCTACGTGATATTATTGTGTTATAACAAAATTGCATATCATAGCAGTAATTATTATTATCGACAGTGGTATTTTTCTGACGTGTTAATGTAGACTATGTAGAAATACAGCTGACGTAAAAATACTGAGTACTTTATTTACGCATTAAAACTAATATATTCTATTTTAACACAATTTTTATTTTATATATATAAGCATCAATGTAAAATATTAAAAAAAAAATTTTTTTTAATATGTAGTAATCTTAAGTAATTTATATTTGTTTAACGTTATACGATTTTGTTTTAATATTTATATTTCATAAATAAAGATATTCCCAAAAGGAGAATATCCGTTTTATCATACATTCGAAATACATATATATTGTGTTAAAAGCGAAAAAAATACACTCCTAAAATGTTTTATTAAATATAATTAAATCTTTTCTTATGCAAATATTGATTAGTTTTCTTATCAGAAAAGCTATTTTAATTTATCATTTTATATTATTCTTCTCATATAAACAAATGATGATACTATTATATTGTAAAATAAAACGTGAATTTTAAGATAGAAGAATTAGACTATTTTAAGATTATTTTAAATACGGCATTAACATTAAAATAATGAATAAAGAAACATTCTAATTTGCATAAAGTAATCTATGAAATAAATTGTTTATAGTATAACATGTTAAACTTTTGTTATTAGTTTTATCCACGGCCAACAATGGGAGACGATAAATTCCAATTCTCTATAGATCGTGGAGGCACGTTCACTGATATATACGCTAGATGCCCTAAAGGCAAAATCCGAGTTATGAAATTACTCTCGGTAGATCCTAGTAATTATAACGACGCGCCGACAGAAGGCATTCGTAGAATATTAACAGAGGTACGTTATAAACAATTAAAATTTGTGAAAATATAGTTTTATAATTATTATACAATTTGTAATTTATTAACAAAATTTGTTAGGGATAGGAAGTAACATTCTTTCTATTTTTAAAATTATTTTTCTTTACTACGACAATAGATTGTAACCAGTAATTTGTAAGAAATAATTTGTAAAAAATTAAGTATTAATGTAATTAAAAAAGTTACATGAAAAAATCAGTGAGCAAAGATATAGATAATATCACATATAAAATAGGATAATTGGGATATGTAGATATAATATTTTATAAAGTTTTTGTAAAAAAAATAGTTTTAACATTTTAAATTTATAATTATATGTGTGTTTATTGATTTCAGGAAACTGGCGTCAAAATAAATGGCGCAATTGACACTTTTAATATAGAATGGATTAGAATGGGAACGACGGTCGCCACTAATGCGCTGTTGGAAAGAAAAGGCGCGAAAATGGCCTTATTAACAAATGAAGGTTTTACGGATCTTTTATACATCGGTAATCAGTCTCGGCCAAATATTTTCGATTTGGTTCGTATAGAATTCATCAAATATTGTATTCACATTTAAAGTAATGTTACAGATTGTAACGTTACTTATAGTGCAGAATTAAATTTTTGCTAAAATTTATTATTGATGTTAAAATTATAACTGATCTAAAATATTATTAAAAATAACTTTTAATAAATTTGGGGGGGAGTTATTTTGACACTACATTTTAATGTCATGATATTTGTTCTGCTTGGGAATTCTATTATTTTATATAATAATTTTTTATAAACAATATTTACAGGAAATAGTAATGCCACAGGTTTTATACCAATATGTAATAGGAGTAAAATGTAGAGTAATTCCCGCTCTGCCGGAAAGTTGTCGTATGGAAAATCAGTCGTGGCGAAAAGTGAAAGGTTCTACCGGTGAGGATCTGTTTGTTATTCAAGAACTCGATGAGGCACAATTGAAGGAAGATTTGAAGACACTTCGTAATCTCGGAATAGACAGTCTCGCTGTCGTTCTGGCACATAGCTACACGTTAGTAAAATACAAATGCATCTGTTTGAAGAAACTAAAATTTGGAAATTTTTAAAAGTTTGAATCAAAAGTAACTTGAAAAAATGTTTTGAAGAATATTTTTTAAGAGCATGCTCTGCTTATGATGCTTATTTTAATCTTTCAATTATATACTTATTCGAATTTTACTATTGCATTTATATTGATATAGTTATGCGGACCATGAGATCAGAGTTGGTGAATTAGCACGAGAAGCAGGTTTTCCTCAAATATCTCTTTCCCACGAGGTGATGCCGATGACAAGAATGGTTCCTAGAGGCTTTACAACGTGTGTAGATGCTTACTTGACGCCACACATTAAAAATTACTTACAAGTAATGTTATCTTTATATTACGTATATGAAATTGGAGTTATTTTATAATTACCTGTAAAATTCTTTTTATTTCTTTTCCTTTTTTTTAAGAATAATAATTAAAAAATATATTTAAACATATTTCTAAACTATAATGAATATTTTTATAGGCTTTCTCTTCAGGATTTAAAGATAACTTAAAGGATGTGAATGTATTGTTTATGCAGAGCGACGGCGGATTAACACCTATGAATTCGTAATTATAAAAAAGTTTTTATTATTTTGAGTATATTTTTTTCATATTATTGTATAAAGTTAAGCAACATTATATTTTGTTGTTACATTAAAGTTTTAATGGATCGCGTGCTATACTTTCTGGACCAGCTGGTGGCGTCGTTGGATACACGATGACGACTTATGGAAAGGAGACTGATTTACCAGTGATCGGATTCGACATGGGCGGTACATCGACTGATGTAAGTCGATACGGAGGAAGTTACGAGCATGTTTATGAGAGCACCACAGCAGGCATTACTATACAAGCTCCGCAGGTATCATTCTTCTTTATCAAAAATATTATTCGTAGATTTGAAATACATATCGGCTTCTTTGGATTTTCTAAAAATATTAATTTGCGTGCGTTTTTTCACGAAGAGAGTATTTTACTGAAATAAGAAAAATTGGGTTAAAGTTGGATGTCAATACTGTTGCGGCGGGAGGTGGATCGATGCTTTTCTTCAGGTCAGGTCTCTTCGAAGTTGGGCCTGAGAGCGCAGGGGCCCATCCTGGACCTGCGTGTTACAAAAAAGATGGCCCGCTGACTGTGACGGATGCCAATCTCGCTCTAGGTCGTCTGCTGCCTGAATACTTTCCTCAAATTTTTGGACCAGAGGAAAATGAGCCTCTCGACGTATCTCGTACGTTGAGTATGTTTGCAACACTTACCTACGAGGTAATTTTCTTCACACTGCGCAAAAAATATTTATAAAAACATTTAGTTACATTTAGTCTTATATTTTGTAAAAAAATAAATCTTTAACTCGAGAAAAAATAGTTTACGTTACTTTAAATTTACATATTACATGTCACAGATCAATGAATTTCTAAAGAAGGATGAATTAATGTCGGTTGATGAGGTAGCAATGGGATTTATCAGAGTCGCCAATGAGACCATGTGCAGACCGATTCGTGCTCTAACACAAGTATGATTAAATCAAGTTTATATTTTTATTTATATATAATTTTTCTATGTAATGCAGTCGTGTTGCTATTAATACATGAATATACATTTTAAAAAATTTATTTTCAATTATACATGGTAATTGTGAAACAACATGGAAATATAGAATTTGAAGAATTACTAAAATTAGTAAAATTTAATAAAAAGATGTACTAAAATTTTTTGAAATCTATATTGTCCCATAACTAATATGATTTTGAAGATAGATTCTAAGAGAAAATTCCGTTATGTATAACATATTTTGTAATTGTTCTAATATTATTTCCTTTTTTTTTTTGAAATAGGCAAAGGGTTATGACACTTCGCGTCATGTTCTTGCGTGTTTTGGCGGCGCCGGCGGACAGCATGCTTGTGCAATTGCTCGATCGTTGGGCATAAGCACGGTTTTTGTCCATAAGTATGCCGGTATTTTGTCAGCTTATGGAATGGCATTGGCAGATGTTGTTGAAGAAGCACAAGAACCAAGCGCCGAAATTTACAATTATGGTAATTTACAATAAACTGAGGATTCTCTTTAATTATCTCTGCGATCTTTCATATTACTATTCTTTCCGCGTCTGCAGAAAGTTTCACCCGTTTGGATGATCGTTTGGACGTGATGGAAGCCAAAGTTAGAAGTAGACTTCGCGCACAAGGATTTGCTGATTCTCAAATAAAAACGGAACCATTTCTGCACTTACGTTACGAGGGTACTGACTGCGCTTTAATGTGCACTCCAGCAAGTCAGAATTCAATGACCACCACCACCAGGCATGGAGACTTCCTCGCTACTTTCCTAGAAAGGTGAGCGTTTGATTTAAAAGCAAAATTCTCTATTTAATTATTTACAATTTTTTTTTCTCAATTATAATTAGATACAAGACGGAGTTTGGTTTTACGATACCAGATCGCAAGATTTTAGTTGATGATGTGAGAATTAGAGGAACTGGGAAAACTGAAACTCCACAGGATCCCAGATTGTCTCCTTCACAAACTTCACCAAAAGCTGAAAAGGTATATTTCCAAATTAAATTCGATTAAATAATATTGAATCTTCTTATTACTAATCAAGGTAAATTCTAAAATTTTGAAAATATGAATTTGTTTAGACCACTATGGTGTACTTCGAAGGTGGCTATCAAGAAACAGGCGTCTATCAGTTACATTCATTATCCCCTAAAGATATTTTACACGGTCCCGTTATTATCATGGATAATTTGAGCACGCTTTTAGTGGAGCCAGACTGTACCGCGGAAATCACTTCCCGCGGTGATGTAAAAATTACGATTGGACAGGGTCAGCGAACGAAAGTCACCACGGATCTCGACAGTATTCAGCTCAGTATTTTTTCACATCGTTTCATGAGCATTGCAGAACAAATGGGTCGGTATGTGCATTGAAATAAATAATTTTAAATATATTTTTTAATGTTGTTTTAATTGCAATGTAATATTTGTGTTTTCAATTTTTGGCAGAGTACTTCAAAGAACTTCGATTTCTACTAATATCAAAGAACGATTGGACTTCTCATGCGCGATTTTCGGTCCTGACGGTGGTCTTGTTTCAAATGCACCTCATATCCCGGTGCATCTGGGTGCCATGCAAGAAACCGTGCAATACCAGATGAAAGTATTCAATGGCAAGTTTACGCCAGGAGACGTCATTCTTGCTAATCATCCATTGGCAGGCGGTTCCCATCTTCCAGATTTGACAGTTATCACGCCAGTGTTTTACAGGTTTGTGTATTTCCTGTGCTCTACATAAAAGAGATTATTTTAAGAAAACATTATATTAATGCCCTATTTATTACACTACTCTAACAAGAAAAGAAATCAAAAGATATTTTAAAATTTATTAACTTAATTTTTTTGTATGTATATATGTATACTTCATAGAGATGTGCCTACACCGGTATTCTTCGTAGCCAGCAGAGGTCATCATGCTGATATTGGTGGTATCACGCCAGGCTCCATGCCACCGCATTCAACAAGTTTAAGTCAGGTATGCGATTTCCGAATAAATTTTAAAAGAATTATATATTTTTATGTATGAAAGTTATACTTTTTATAGGAAGGCGCTGTTTTCAAAAGTTTTCTGCTGGTACATAAAGGAATATTCCGAGAAAAGGAACTAACAGATGCTTTGATGGCACCTGGAAAAATACCGGGAAGTTCGGGAACCAGAAACCTTTTGAACAACATCAGTGATCTTAAAGCTCAGATCGCAGCAAATAAAAAAGTAACCTTTATATAATTATAAATAAAATATATATAATTATAAATTAATAAATAAAAAACATGGAATTTAAATAAAATTTATTCAAATTCATTGCTATTTACTAGGCTAAATATATTTTTATATACATAATGTGTTTTTCTTTTCTGCAAGGGTTTTCAACTAGTAAATGAACTAATTGATGTATACAGTCTTGAAGTAGTTCAAGCATACATGGATTATATTCAACACAATGCTGAAGTCGCTGTTCGAGAAATGTTGAAATCAATTGGCACGAAGATTAAAAAGCAAAGAGGAAAGGAAACTGATATCAGTGCTATTGATTATCTTGATAACGGTAGTCCTATCAAATTACACGTTGATCTTGATATAAACAAGGGCGAAGCGGTTTTCGATTTTAGGTATGTTTTAAATTAATACTTGAAAATTAGTTTCTTTATTTTATTGCTTTTCTAAACGGTGACATTTTTTTCTTCCATAAATAATAATTATTAAAAAGTACAATAATTTTCTCATTGTTTCTTGAAAAATTTTATGCTATATAATTCAAGGGCTTGTTGTAACAGTAGGTTAATTCATATTTTGTAAAAACAAAGAAAATAAACTTTTTAAAGACATTCATAAGACAGACCAGATGGTCCATATCGCAATAAATTAAGCAATAACAGATATCTTTTAAATATGCTCATTATTGCAGTCCTTTAATTTCAAATACAATTGACAAGACAATACATTATGGCATTCTAAATTTGCAGTGGAACGGGTTGTGAAGTATGGGGTAATTGCAACGCTCCGCGCGCTATAACTTTGTCTGCTATAATTTATTGTTTGAGATGTATGGTTAATCGAAACATACCTTTAAATCAGGTAATATCTCTTTTGATCTTCTTAATATCTTTTAGATTTCTAACAATAAATTTGAATTGATATTATCCCGATGTTTTCTGTAGGGTTGTTTGAAGCCTGTAAAAATAATTATCCCTGAAGGATCATTACTTGATCCCTCGGATGATGCTGCCGTAGTGGGCGGCAACGTCTTGACATCTCAGCGTATTGTTGACGTAATTTTGGCAGCTTTCGAAATTTGTGCGGCTTCTCAGGGTTGTATGAATAACGTTACCCTTGGCACTGAGGAATGGGGTTATTACGAAACAGTTGCCGGTGGCAGTGGAGCAGTAAGAAGAAAAGATTATAAGATAATATATTACCCTTGAAATAAGTTGTGATTAATAAATTATATAAATTATATAAATCATTAATTTAAAAAAGGTCTGAATTTTATAAAATTAGAAAATATAGTAATTTCATTAACTTGATTAAATTATTATAATTAGTATTCTTTTAATATCGTAAAAATTAATGTAAGATAAAAAAGATGTAACACGCATCTTATATTTTATTTAAGCTTGACGGTACATTACATACATATTTCTTTAGTAAACATATTTGTGTTTCTTTAGGGACCAACATGGCACGGCAGAAGTGCCGTTCATACGCACATGACGAATACGAGAATCACAGATCCAGAAATACTGGAGCTTCGCTATCCAATTATACTAAACCGCTTCTCCATTCGATTCGGAAGTGGTGGTAATGGAGCGTATATCGGTGGCGATGGTGCTATACGTGAAATGATATTTAGGTGATTAAATGCTATTAAATGAAATGATGCGCCGCAAGTTTCAAATTTCTACAGTGTTATAGCTATTTATATAAAATTTTTTAAATATATTAAAAAGTTGTTTTGAAGATAATAAAAAATAACTATTAGCAAATAAGTTTTACGTTTTACTTTTAAATTTTTTTAAATATTTGTTTGCAGAGCTCCAATGACTTTATCTGTATTAACCGAGCGGAGAGTGTATCATCCGCCTGGACATAATGGTGGTGAGGCTGGAGCGTGTGGTTTAAATATTTTGGTGCGAGCTGATGGCAGACGGATTAATTTAGGCCCGAAAGCTGCCGTTCCAGTTTATGCGGGGGTAAGTAATTTTAAATAACATCTTTTTTTGCAAAAAGCCAATATATTTTACAAGTTTTATTAAAAAAGTAATATAATCAAAAGTATTAGAATAAATTATATCAACTTATTTTTATTTCCCTTATTTCTCGGAAATTAAACATTGCATTTGTATTAATACTGATAAATATTTGATTTGTTTAGATAATTAAAGAAAAAAGATTTTAATTTATATGTTCACGCTTTTTTAAACGTAAGATTTACTAAAAACGAATCTAAGTTAAACATGTCTTGTGTTATCTAAATTAAAATTTTTACGATTACGTAATAATTATTGTTTAATTATTTTTTAATTACAATGTTAAGTAATATTTATATGTATATGGATATAAAGATATTTTTTAAATAATTTATTTTATCTTTTAAATAAAAAGTTTGTTTTATTAAGTAGTATCTAATTCAGCAGTAAATAATAAATGTATATTTAGTTAAAAGAACATTTAAAAGTGTACAAAAGGCGCTAATATCCTTTTTGTTTTAACATATTTCTAAGAAACATCTTTATGTGTTTAATACTTTTAATACTTTTAATACTTTTAATACTTTTTATTATATGTAGTTTTTTAAAAATGTGTTAATACAAATACAAAGTCTATTTTAAAATGCGTATTATAATTAAGTAGTAAATTATAAATATATTAAATATTTAATTGGTTCTTTTATTGATTTTTAGTACAGATAATTTTTAAAGACTATGTATGCAAATGTGATTGCATTTTACTTTTACACCATGTGATTTATGCTATAAATCTCAATTAATATGCGATATGATTTTACGGCAAGGAAGAGAATGCAATTTTCCAAAAATTTTAATGACATTATTTTGCGGTACGGTATTGCTTCGTAGTTTCGATGGAATAGTTTGCAGTAGTTTAGTCAAAAGTTGACTATATAGGCGTGCAAAAAGCCGCGCGTAACATGATCATTCCTCGTTGCTTGTCTCTTCTCAGCACATTCAATAATTATAAACTCGTAATTTAATAATAATGAATTCACAGTCGGCGATTGTCTGAAATACAATATATGTATTTACATCTGCTAAAGACATATTAAATATTAAAGCATGTTAGAAACATATATAACAGAATATATCCTTATTTGTAATAACATTAAATGCATAATGGTAATATGAATTTTACATGCAAAGAGCCATTGTTTACATTTAAAAAATTTTATACGTATATAACATACGCATTTTATCTCAAGTATAATAAAATTATAAAATTAAGTTATAAAAACGTTGGTTGAAAAAATTAACATTAATTGTGTGTGTGTGTGTGTGTGTGTGTGTGTGTGAGAAATAGAAATACATAAACTTTAAACACATAAACACGTTTTCTTTACAGGATAAGTTTGTTATGGAAACTCCAGGTGGTGGTGGTTACGGTTCCGTTTGCGAAGATAAGCAAGCTGATAGATTTTCAGTTTATACAAAAAATTACGGTTGTCAACAACTAACAGCAGGATTTGCATCAAAATATAAAGATTCAAAATCTGACAAAAGTCTGCATAATTTTACAGAACGCGGAAGTGTTTTTCAGTATCGTATGGCCCAGGAATCTGTTTAAAACTTAAAATTATTGTCCTAAGCACGTATAGGACGAATTGTATAAGAAAGTTGCCAATATTGGCATAATTTCCTTAAAATGGCATTAATAATATTAATATTGTCATTATATATTTTTAAGCAAATATATATATTATAATAAATGTTTTCCAAAATTTTAATTTTGTATGTTATTATTATAATTCTAAATTTTTTATATTTCTCATGCAATCCTTTATTCTCGTGCAATCTCTATTTGTTTTTGTTATTTGGTATCGTGACTTTCAAACCAATTAATTCGCATTCTCGAGAAATCGTCAATTTTCCCAGAGAAATCAAATTTCTCTTTGCTATGGTTAATTTCCTCGATTTACCAGTTCGTTCGATTTGCAGCAGATGCAAGATGGCCGTCGTTTCATTTCCGGCACGAGTAATTATTGACCGAAATGTCACTGTGCTGACCTACATAGCACTAAAATTATGATCACATTTCCGTAAAATGTTGTCCAAGATGTTTCCTAATAAAACTTCATAATAAAATCTTTTTTGTAATTTTTTTACGAAAGAAATGTAAAAATCTATATAAATAAAAATGTAAATGTTTGTTCGTCATCTAAGATCTCCGTTTAGTTTTTCACCGATTGCTTTGAAATTTTGACACAACGTTGCATTCGTAACCGAGAGTGTTTTTATGGGGTCTGATTTTGAAAATACGTGTGTTTCAAAAATAATAGCCATAATTTAAGTGTAAAAAATAATTTTTTATTAATATTATTGAAATTTTGACCCATTGAGACGGGGAGAGACCGGGAGAGACGAGTAGAGACGGGAAGAGACCAGGAGAGACGGAAAGAGACCGGGAGTGACGGGGAGAGACGGGGAGAGACGGGGAGAGACGGGGAGAGACCGGGAGAGACGGGGAGAGACGGGGAGAGACGGGTAAAGACCAGGAGAGACGAGGAGAGGCGAAGAATGTTTTTATTGTGTTTAAATTAAGGTAATAAGAAAAATAAAGATGGCTTTTATTTTATTGAAAAAAAGGAACTTATTTAAAACAGTCTTTTGAATGGATTTCTAAATCCATGGCAGCTTTTAGAAAAAAAAATTAGAAGTACGTGAATAAATGAATATTAGATTTATTAAAGATAAATAAATGATTATTCAAAAATAAAATAAAAAGAGCAACAGTGAAGCAAGGCTCTTGAAAGTTAAACAACGAAAGCAAAGAAAATTTGAAAAAAACGTAGCATAAGAATAGAGAGCCACAGCAACGCGTGGCAGGGGGAGGGGGCATAGCTATTTCTAATTCTAAAAATTTTCTTTCTAAATGACAATTGCTGTGTATACTGATTTGTAATGGTATAGCTGCGATAATTAATGAGTATTTATTGTCTTTTAGTAATTTTGACTTAGAATTAGCGTGTTATTATTAAAAGATTACTGTATTTATTTTACTGATTAATAAGTTATAATTATATCACTAAAAGTCAGTGTATTTTCACTGATTTTTCATTGATTGTAATTTAAAGAGTTGAGGCGAATTGTCGTTAATAAATTTTAAATTATTAACGACAATTAAAATAAATTAAAGCCAATAACAAGCTGCTAAGAATGTAATATATAAAAATTTAAAAAGTTTTTATTTATTACAACATTAAATTATACAATTTTTATATTATATTATGATTATACATATATTATACCCAAATTACTTTTTGTATGCATACATCATACCTAAAATCAATTTTTTATTAACCACGATTTATTTTTATGTCATTTTAACGTTATTACGACTTATTGTTTTTCTTGGAATAGTGGTTAAACGCGATTACTTTCGCCACCGAATAAAGGCGCGTATGAACGTGAAAGATTGTGTAAAAAAAGGTCGTAAAAAAAAAGGGATGAGACTTGCGTCCGGACGGGAGCCGCGCTATCGATCGATATTTCACAACGGGATGAAAATCGAAGGGTAGATACTTCGAGGAGAGACAAAATATGCGACGCACAAAAATTTTCAAGCAAGTTTTATGGTGCATGAGGTTCTTACGAGGACCGCGCTACCGGAATCGGCACTGTTCTCGACAGGAGTCTCATCTCATCGAAATTTCGCAATTTGAAACTCTTACAGCACACCGAGTTCTTTATGGATGCAAGAGACTTCCTTCTTGACTTCAATCCTCGCCAGTGCATTGGGATAATGTTATCCTCTCCACTCCGTGACGTTCGACGATCGTAAGAAGCTGTAGTACTGGGTGCGGTGCCATTGGAATGCGATTCCTACTCTCAGTTTTATCACTTTAACAAAAATTACGATGCGCGAAGTTTTATACTCCGAATACGGCAATAATAAAAAGACGGGATAAATGTCTGTACATTGGACAAAAACACATTGTTTAGGTGATATTCAAGTATATAACAATATTCAAGTTTTCATAAACGTAAACAACTTATTAATCCAGTTAAATTTAAGAGTTTATAAATTTCTCTAGGATTAAAAGAATAACTTTGTTGTGTAAATTGATACAAATATATACCATGTTCCAAATTTGTGATATACTTTATACATTTTAAATATATTCAAAAATTGCGACTATAATTTATTGAAATTGCAATTAAAGATTCATTATTACGTAATTGTACATAATACAATTTAATTGTGACTTAAAGTGAAATAATTTTTATTTACACTTAAAATAATATATAGTTTAATTTTCTATATTGTGGATATTTTACGATCTAATTACGCTTCAACGTAGTCGGACATAAAATATTGGAAAGTTTCGTCACGTTGAGCATTACGTAGAGACGTCGCAACTATGCAACTCATCAGAGCGCATTGAGCACGATGCGAGGTGCAGAGCGGAAGTGTTTTCTCTGTTTAAAACAGTCCTGATGGTTGAACATCACGTTTCGGACATTCAGAAAATTACATGCGCGTACGCGGTTTGATATATATGAATTACACGACGGAAATATTGTGAAAAAGTAGCGTATGAAATGGTAATATATCTAACAAAAAGATGAAAAGCCTCAGCGGCAACTCTCGCAGAAAGGAACATCGGCGATAAATCAAAGCATTCGTGATTTCCAGCAAATACACAAGCAGATATTTACGGTGTTCAATAAGCAATGACCAACTTTTAACTATCATAAATTATTAATTTAATGATTAATAAGTATATGTTCTTATTAAAATTATTTATGCTGTGCTATTTTTAAATATTGTTTGTAATGCCATATATTGTGCTTTTAATATCTATTTTATTTTCAACTTTTCTATGCGCAAGCAATTTCTCTAACTCTACCCATTTCTACCTATTTTTCACTGATTAGTTATACCAATCGGATAATATTACAATTAAGCTTATAAAATAATTTCCATAGGTACGAAAGATTGAAACAACTGCGAGAGACATGATCTTCATTTTAATATATTAACGCAATTGCTATTAAGGAGGTTAGAGTTTTAACACGTGTCCGTACAAGTGAATTTGTGGTTTTTTCAGTATGAAATTTTCTTGGAAATTAATAAAAAATCTGAAGTTACGGAATTTCCCACAGAAACAATATCCGCAATCAGAATGCGGAGAGAGCTGGGAATATAATTTTAGAAAATTTATATTCAATTGGGCGGGATACAACAGATACGGACTTTACACACACGACCTCATATATTACAATGATCCTGTTGTACGTGCAGCACTGCGTCGACTGCCAAAGGATGTACTGGACGCCAGGAATTTCAGGTAATATGAATTTAATGTAGCCCTTCAATAATAAAAACAGCCAGTTTTTTTTAGTATCCATAAATAACTTCATAAAATAGAGAAGATATAAAGAAATATAATATTACAAACATATTTTTTAGATCTTCCAAATAAAAAGAAAAAATAAAACTTCTGTAATATTTCATAGAAATTATATTGCGATTAAATATGATCTCGCTTCAATAAAAAAAATTTAGTTAAAAAAATTTGGTTAGTTTTAAATTAATATTTGTTTTTTTTTTTTTTTAATAATTGATAAGTGTTAAGCATGACACGGTGCTTGTAGTTCACATAGTTTCTTTGACATTTATAATGCATATGTAATTATATGTCGGCCGGACGAAGATGGCGTCCGATGCAACGTGTGGCGTGGCGCTTCAAAGAATTGTTAAGACGTCTCTTTCATTAAATGTAAAATTCGTCTAACGAGGTCCTCTAATTTGAAACTCGGTTATAGAGATAGCGGCGTTTTACGAGCAACTTACGGTATAGGACAAACGATGGAGTCGCTTTATTTCTAGCGCTCACATTTTTCTATAATCTTGGAGGTTTTCATTGTCTGCGAATTAACAAGAGAGATTCCTATACCCTTTTACATTACAAGCCCCGAGAATATTCTGCGACTACGCAGTTGATTTTTCCATTATGCTACTCAGGCGCTTCTTGAACGAAGGCATGTAACAGTTTTGCATGCTTTGCAGGATCATACGCGCTCTGCAACTAAGTTTCCTGAGGAGATATCTACCCAGAGAGAAATGGGTCACGTACGAGCAGGATATAAAGTATCGATACCTAAGTCTGTATATGAAAGAGATCGAAGCTGAGCAAGCTGAGATAAACGAATTTGAATACCACAATTATGGAGATAGTGACTGACCGGCTAGTGAAGTAAAATAAAAAAAGAATTTTTATATATTATTAAATTAAACTGTTACTGTGAAATTTACTGTTATAAGTTAATTCCATATGGCTTTTGTGAAGCAAAGAGATTCTGAACAAAAATAAAATAAAAAGATTAAAAATTAATATTTTTTATATTATTTAAAAAGTTTCAAAGAATGTAGGCACCGTCAAAAAGCCAATTATAAATAATGCAATGCATACACGCAAGTTTTCCAAATAGCATTAGAAATATAATATTCTATTAAATAAACATATATGTTTGAGAAGAGATTAACGTGCAATAAATTAAAGTGTTTTATTTTGTTGTGATATATCTTTTGTATTTTGTTACTTGCAAATTTAACCTCAATTATTACTTCAAATCTAAGGTAAGGTATAGTTAGAAGTTGAACGTTGGTGCTTCAAGTTGCAAGTGCAGTGCTTGTTGTTAGAAGTGCAACTTCGAGATTCATGAACTAAATAGATGTGAAAGGTCAATCGGTTGACTGATTCTCAAACATTGAGCGCAACAGCTAATGGTTATGTAATAGTTTGTTTACGTTGCGATATATCATGGTTTTCCGAAAAACAACACTGTCAACGAAGATCAATGATATATGTACACTTCAACGATTTATTATACATATATTACACTTACAGATAATCAGCTTTATAAATAGTAAAATTACATATTTTTCAGAAATATAAATTTCTATATGTGTGTCATTTGTATATATATATATATATGTGTGTGTGTATATATACGTAAATAAATAAATAAACAAATATATATATATATATATATACACGTTTTGAACTTTCTAATTTAATTTTAATGTTAATTTTTGTAATTTGAAAAATTCTTAGGATACTTTTTTTTACTATCAAATATTCATGTTTTTAGATTTTTCCTCATTTGCATTGCTGATATAATTTTTTTTAAATAAATCTCTGAGAGCTTTGCTCAGAATCTAAATAAGTCTATCTTACCTGTTCGATCTGTCTTTCACAGGAAATATCTTCTTAAGACATGTCGATCTTCTCGCAGCGAACTTTTCTTATTTCTGGTCGAGAGAAGTTTAGTAATTTTCCATAACTTTTTTTCTTCCAAGTGAGAGGAATGAAAGCACCCTTACATCCGAGTCCATTTAATCGTTCGATCGAGTGTTGGCGAATTACTGTTCCAGCGCGATCGCGAATGTCGCGACGTTGCGTTTAGGGTTTCTCGTGAGGAAAGAGTTAATCGCAGTAACGCACGACTGGTGTCGATTTTACGAGTTAAAGCGAGTCGTAAAAAGTTCGTCGCTGTGGTTCCCGCATCTTATCCTGAGTTAACCAATACTTGGTAGTTCGCGTTCTGAATTCTTTATGATTTCCGTGAGCCTCGCGGAAATGCTACCACAAATGAGAACGCGAAAACGCGTTTACGTTTGTTGCTGAAAGTATAGTATTCACGACGCGTCTTTTCTCGCAAATAGTCTTGCATAAATTGAAAAAGTGCATCAATGTGTGCGCGCGCGTGTGCGTATGTGTGTGCCATCACAATTCCTTTATTTCGTTTTTTTTTTAATTACAAGCAATTAGAAGAATTAAAGAGATTCGTTATTACCTTTTTACAGTTTATTTATAATATTTAGTAGTTATTAAATTTTAAAATGTAATAATTATAATACCCATTACTTTATATACGGTTATTAAATTATATAATTGTTTATTGTCATAATAGACATTATCTGATTTCTAAATTTTATTTTAAGATTAAAACCGTGTGTTTTAACTAAACGAGAATACGTAAATAGTAACAAATTAACGGCCGAATTGATCGATAACAGAATACGCTGAAAATAAATTGTGTAATGATCTTCAAATTAGTCCGTAGATTATCACTCTAAATTGATGAAATAAAGTGCCATTCTCTTCAAGCGCTATTTTTTCCCTCTCCTTGCCTCCTCTTCAATGCAAGATTATGCGAATATGAGTAATTGTCTGAAGTACCTAGAGAGAGAAGATTCGCTTATTCAGCCAGAAACAACGCGGAACGATGTTAATTCTCTGGTCCCTTGGACACTTAACACGCGCTACGCTTTCAACGACCGGAACTTCACTAAGGCGTCTCCGAGAGCGCGGCGCTCATTCGATAATTCGATAGTTCTAACGACGACGCTTGGGATAATCGCGCTGACAATGTTCGCTTCAATTGCGTTCGCTTTATTTGATTTGCCTCTTTGTCCAGTTCGCGTCAAGCGCGAGACCTGTCAAATTAAGACGGCTATCGATTCTCTCAAAATTTCGGCTAAGTAACTTTAGTCTTTTAAACGTATCGAAAAGGAAAAGGTAGATTTATAGTGGACGTTTTAAGACCATCGTAAAATTATAGCAGCTGTTTGTCTTCTTTTAAGGGAAATAAGAATTACAAATTAAAAGGGGGACATGTAATATTAATATAATATTATATACATACAATAATACATGTTCCAGAACTGATAACATAAGCGAGAAGTGAATAATAAAAGAATGTAAAATAAAATTTATTTACACCCTTTATTTTTTAGAAAGACAACTTCAAATATTATGTGCAAGTTTTATGTTTTATACATTTGTGGTTATAACTATTATAAATATTAAAAGAAATATTTCAGCTAATTATATATAATATTTTTTATAATTATATATGCACATATCACAATTGCTTCCTCTGATAGTCGCACTTTTTTATATTTTAATTACTCTTTTGCGTGGTGACTTCATGAGTCTACGTCGACAGAGATGAATAGCACATTCCGTGAGAATGTGTAACAGCCATTATATATATATATATATTATGTGTGTGTGTGTGTGTGTGTGTGTTGCAAAGCGCACCCAAGTTGCGATCTCGCAACCGCTTGCTCAGAGGAGCCGGTACTCGAATTACTTTCAGTACCACATGATAAAATACACGTTTTCTCGATGCTCTTGTTGTCCGTTCGTGACGGCAAAGTTTTACAGACAGCAGAGCATTTAATTTGAATAAATAGGACTAAGAGGATAAAAGCTCTCGCAAGCACGACGGCAAGGGTAATGCGAATGAACTTCGACGAGGATTTTCATTATCGCAAAACTGCCGTTTTAAACGCGAGAAAGTTAAAATTACTATTACTTCGCGCGCGGTTCCGCAAATGTGAAATCTAATTATCGGCATTAACATTTAGTCGATGAGGTTAAATATTGCAAAGCAATGTTATTGTTGTTTGACACCGCAACCACTCCGCAGCCATCGTACGCTTTCATTTCTCGTCAGTACGGAAATGAAATTCGCAATTTCGACCGAATAGTACGAACGCGTCACGAAATTGTCCCTTCGTTTACGTTTGCATTGCTTTGTGTGTCAAATCATTAACATTGTTACGTCTAATACGTTAGTGAGTGATTTATCCGTGTATATTGCTATCCGAGTACAGTGCTAATAAAATATATCTTATCGTATAATCTACGAATAATTTATTAAGCGACATTATTGTACATTGTTGTTATTACGTATTAAACTTACAATGGCTTAAGATTTCGTGAGCTTTAAGTTTCAAACGTCTCCGTAACTAACAGCAGTTGCATAAGTTCAAGTGGACAAACGACTTTCCAATAACAATACAACAAGTCAACGGCTGGAAACGTCGCAGCTACCTTGATAAACTTTGGTATCCACAACGAGAACAAAGTTTTGACACATGCTATATAACGTGATCTCAAACTTTGGGACAGATATTGATTAGAGATACAAGATCACATATAACACTTGTGATAACAGATGCAAAAATTTTATCGCTGATTCTTCACATGTGGATATAACATATTTTGTAATTTTGCAAAAGTTTTAAGTAAACTTCCTGCCTGAAATATTACTTATTAGTATGAACTGATACATGTAATAAAAAGATTTTACTTTTATTGCATTCCATACGAAACTATTGACAGCGAAAGTTTGTAATGCTAGATTATTTTTCTATCTGCTGCAACTCTACATACTGCTTTTAAGCTCAAGCACATGTACGGAACAAATATTTTTTCGTTCCACGCATAAGGTAATATTTTCTAACGGTGTTCTTTAGTTGTCGAGTTTTAGAGCAGCCTTTTAGTGTCACAAAAAATCGCATTTGCATGAGCACTGGCATGTAATTCAAATGGGCGATTCCAAACAACGCCGTGATACATGTCGTCTTTTATCTCTCTTTTGCCATTTATTTCGAATTTAAAAGTTTTTTAAATACACAAAGAGTTATACATTAAAAAAAAAATTTTAATCAGTAGAGCTATTGAGTATTTAGTTAAACATTTTGTAACAGAAAAATTTAGATCTTATTTGCTTTTTATCCCACACTGAAAAAAAAAGTAATATATTCAATAAGATATGTTATTGCGGGCTGCCAATTAAAAATATACTCAATACAATAATATATGCTATTGCAGTATCAACATTATACTTGCATTAATAGCAAATATTATTGTTTTGAGTATTTTATGTAGTTGGCAGCCCGCAATCACATATGTTATTGGCTGTATTACATTTTTTTTCTGTGCATTACTTTTATTAAGCTTTACAATATAATACCAAATATATAGTATAAAAGTTATGCGTGCACATATTAAAAAAAACATATTTTTAACATTTTAAATAAATTATAGCTCTATTTATTTAACGCATAATATTTTTATTTTTATTTCAAATTACCCTTTTCACGGATTTATCAACTATTAAATAATATAGGTAGTCAAAGCCAGATGGATAGCTATACATGAGTGGTGCGTGAGAGTTCCTTTGTTCTAAATAGGATGAAAGGACATCTCTTCGATAGCCATTATATTAGCGATGATGATATTACATTATAATTGCATAATAGGAACAGTAATTTAAGAACTTTCGTGGATCATTTAAGGTCTCTAAATATTGTACTAATAAAGAATGTTTTTTTTTTATTATTGTAATAACATTAATAGAGTTGCTAAAAAATTGTCAGTATAGTTTTAATAATTATTAAAACATTAATAAAAATGTGAAAAGTTTGAATAATCTTTTGATGTTTATTACATTAAAATAAGAAATATGTTTTTACTAATTAAATAATAATAATTCGTTTATTCTCTTGCTTCAAGCTGAATTATACATCAAAACAATGCTGTAAAAATAATATATATAATAGATATCTAATATATAGTTTTTATATAAATTTCTACTATTTGTGTTTTTCTTCTTTTGATTTAATGGCCCTGAAATTTTTTATGAAAACTTTGATTGAATCAGAACAGAATTCTTCAACAACTATCTTGAGTTTACGAGCTGTTCGAATTCCACTGTCAATTTAGCGTGTGTTTGCCAATAAATCACCAAGGCGAGCGTATCTTAAGACACTGCAAGACAGACGGGCGTCTAAGACGATGCCATTGTTCGCACGATGCGCTGTTCAAGTTCTGCCTGTGCTTTGTCAAACTTTCTCGAGAGGTAAGGACTACATGTTGTCAAAACGTGAGTTTCTTCTACTTATTAAAGATCATAATATATCATGATACAGCAAACATAAATTATATTATCCTAAAACTATGTTTATAAAATGTTTGATCAATTTTGAAGAAGAATTATATAATTATATAAGTATTTAATACCTGCATAAAAAAATTAAAAGAATCTGTGATAAAAGAAAAATGATGTTCTAGATATATATTTCAATTTATTAAGAAAAATCTTACATACAGGTCACTCGGGAAAGAAGTTAATAAAGTCATAAATTAGACAGTTATTTGATATATTCACAGAAAAATCTTCGCGAATTTTTGCAAACGAATCGTTCCCTTCCGGTGGCAGGAAGATTGATAAACGAACGACTTCGTCACGAAGTCGTAAGAGTTGAGCATCGTTCAATCGCACGATCGTTCTTCATATGAAACGATGCGCAAAGCGTAAGAGTATTCGGATCGGTCGAATTTCACTCCGTTTCCCGGCAAACTTTCAGTAATCCTTAAGTTGATCACGAAGTCGGTAATTGGATAGCCGATGGATTTTGCGTCAAGTAAAGTTTTCAGTATATTGGAAATCACATTGAACAAAATTCATTCATGAACGAACGGTACATGCATATGATCTCTCGACAGATTCGACAGATGTTCGGATAGTCGAGTTAATTATGGTTATTAGCACACGAAACGCTTTGGATCTTGCCCGGATATATCTGAAGACCGAATATTCAAATGTTAAAATTCGAATTAACAATAATGTACAATTGCGATTATAATTTTGATACAAAAATTAGAATATTATTTGCAATAAGAAGTAAATTAATAATTTTAGTTTTATTTACGAATGCCATCAATTCTCTAATATAATATAATAAAGTTCGCTGGAATAAGTATCTATATTTGCTATAATAATGAATTAATTAAAAGTATTATAGTTAAAATCATTGTATAATTTTTGTGTATGTATACTCAATAATGAATAATTTTCTAAATGTTAAAGTGTATAAATTGACTTATAATATTTATAAATTAATTTACATATACATAATACTTTAACACATGTAAAATTATTTATTATTTAAAAAAAATACACCCTTGAATAGAATTTAAAACATGCCAAAATCGACAAATAAATGAGAAACATTTTGAACATTTCCATTGTAACGGTATTTAATACCTTTTCATAATTATTAAATGTTGAGGCAAAGATAGATTACTACTATCACACCGCTGGTATCATCGTTGGTATCAATTATTCTCTAGTGGATAAATGTTAATGTGAAATGATGTATCACGTATTCCATGTAATTCTTGCGTAACTTTCTGAAATCGCATCAACAAACAATTTATAATTATGATGCAATCAGTGCGCTATGTTAAACGCGATATCAAGTATAATATTTCTGTGCGTTGAAAATATGTGTACGGTGGTATAAACAAGGAAGGATGAAATTCATTTGCAATATGTCGGTTTCCGCCCGTAAATTCTCTCGCTACAAAAAATATTTTATATTAAATATTTTGCTCGGAGTTCATTACATAGGAGAGTGCCAGACGTGTTTTATTAAAAGTCTGAGAGGTCTGAAAGTCAGGAGGGGGTCATACAGAATCGCGTATCTGCAAATTCTCGCCGGCGCGAAAAGATTTTAATTAAATGCAATTTTCGTAGGAATATTCAAAGTTTCCCGTCGTAGAAGCTGGTCTATCGCGAGCATATGCCGCGTCAAATTAATTCCGTCCGTTATTGTTAGATGAGTTTTTACAAGACTGATAACAAACAATAGTGGACGTTATGGGATTTCGCTTATCGTTTGTATCGTTAGGCCAAATACGCTTTTTGCACGAGTTGTTTTTTTGCATACATTAAAACACGGTCTGATTTGATTTTATCAGATGGAAATTGAAAATTGATGCGCTTCACGTGATAATCATGCCATTTTTTGTAACAAAGTCGCTTTTTGCATTTACATACCTCCTGCAGCTATTTAATTGTATGTTCTATATGTCACTATAATTTTAAATGTCAACTATAAAAAAAAACGATTTTTTTTTAAACTAATGCTAACTAAACTTTACTTGTAAAATTAAATAGAAATTTCATTATAGAGAGGATACGCATAGTAACGAGACACTTAGATGTATAATTGCACGAAGGATTAAATGAATCCTTAACTGACGGTAAGCAAGGAGACAGTGATGAAGTAATGTTCGCCGGCTACAAACCAAATTTTGTGAAGTTAATATAATAGCAGTGCCCCTCATGTGTCAGCATGAATATCGATCCTTATTCAAGTGTGTTGCAAACTCGATTCAAAGCGTAATAGAAGAGACTTGTAGCAGATTTTCGGGTAACTCGCAACTTGCCCGTAATCCCCGTTTACAGACGCACATGTAAGCTCTTCGCAGCCTACATCCCTCTTCGGGATTCTCATGGTACGGCGAAACGTATACAGATTAAAGATCCCAATAAAACGTTTATCTTGAGATGTACTTACGTCAAATGAGATACATGCATTAAGGGGAACTCATCCCGAAGTTTGAGGCGTACGAATCGTATCAACGTGCGGAGTAACTTGTCGATAAGTGCGATAAACTCTTGAGTTGCCAGTTCGTTTCGATTTTCTCCAAACTTTGCTGGAGTAATCGATTTAACACTGAGCCTCGCGTTCTTGATTGCGGAGATCAATCATTTTGTAGGTAATGCATCTTTCACGAAATGTTTGTGCGGATTTAAAGTTGACTTCTAGATCGTATTTCTTCTTCTGGAAGAAACGCGGGAGGATTTTCATGGGCACGATAAAAAAGAGATTTGTTTTCGCGTGCCCGTCAGTTTTCACGAGATGAAATTTTAATTCCCCGCAATAAAGCTGAAAATTTATTTCCAATAAAACCGTAATTTTATTTGTCATAAAGCTATAATTTTCCACATTGCAATTGGCCTTAGATACCGGTTGCATTATTAAAGCATAATTTATATGCCTTTCTTACGATTTCATAAAAGCTACGCAATATTGTTAACAAAAAGTACGTAAATTCTGACTAGTGGTTTATTTTAGGCTTTATGCTTTTTTGTATTGTTGGTAACAGCTCTTTAAATGCGTAAACATACATATGTTATAACAATAATGTTATACATTATTGTCATTATTTTCATATTAAAAATTTTTATTTGAGCATATCTTATAATATTAAAAAGCGCATTTTGTTTTAATATCAAAATTGTAACAATAATTGTATTTTATGTAGTTTTTTCTTTAATTTCTTTTAAATTAAAAATATTGTCTGCTGATTGGTTATGCCATTTTGTGTGTGTGTTGCTTTACAATGTAATATTAAATTTAAACATTTAAATAATAAAGTATTTAAATGATAAAAAAAATAAAAAATACGAAGAAATTATTATCATTAATCCTTGATAAATTTATATATTTTTAGCATTTTACACGTGTAAGTTAGTTTCCAATTTATACCTTATTCATTTCTTAATCTTAAAAATTTTAGTTACAAAATATCTTCGTTAAGAATTTATCTTCTGCAGGATGGTATATTTGCATTTATATGGATTTGATTCTAAAGGATAATGTTTTTAAATTGATGAATCGATATGCCGTTAAGCTTTCAGGCTTCATAAATATTAAATTCAGTCAGATTCAAACCGCATAATCTGCTGTTAATCAATAATCGCATTATACAATTGTATCTTTTACTTCAAAAAGTTTAAAATAAAAAATGTAACCCAACGCTGGTTGATTTTGGCCCTTTTGACTTCATATATATTCATACAACCTTTTTAACAAAAGAATAGTAAAAAATATTTTATTGCATACAATAAAATCTGCTTTATTTTTCAAATTTAATTTTTTCTGTAAAGATTAAGTTGCGAATAAAATTTTACAATTAATGTCTTTTTAAATTTTTTCTCTCTCTAAATAATTTAGCTGTCATTCGGTAGTTGCGCTAAATGTAACTTTTCATTTAAGATGAATTCTTCTTAATTTCATCATTTTCTTTAATTTTAGCATTCAAAGTCCACGTATCTTGTAAATTATCCGCCGCGGTAGTCGCAGGTGTGACAAGAAGACCCTCATTTCTCCGCGAGGGATACCGGCGACGCGAGCGTGTCGTCGTTACGTGTCGTAGGTCTTCGCGCGCGTCTGAGGATGTTACGAGGATTCGCATGCATCTAAGACGTTGCCATTAAATCACGAACATTTGCATATCGTGGGCGGAGGGAGGCGAGACGAATTCGAGGGAAGAGAAATGATCCCCCGTTGGTATCGGCGCGCTGTCGAAACCGCGTTACACGCGTGATGTACTGTACGTTGTTTCCAAGCGAAATGTCTATTAAGTAGCTCTTTTCCTCTTTCTCTTACGAGAACCGTAGCATCGCAAGCTTCATGCTACGGTTCTCCCTGCACGTCGACTCCCGACCTTCAGAGTTTCGCTAAACTCTGAAAAACATATTTGTCGGTATAATTTAATGTCGGTATTAAGATAAGAGGATTAAGTTGTTGCGTAAGGAACTTCGCGGGCATGATGACTTTTTAGCGCGGCGGATAATTTAAAACCGGGTTTGTTATTCGCAAGCTAAAACGGAGGCAAACATCACACCAATGGAACGTTGCAGCACGCTCTAATGAACTCCGCTTAATAGGCTTTGCGCTTTCACAGTAATTTCGATTGCGTTTTATTTTAATGTACCAGAATTCGCACAAAGTCCGCTAAAAAAATAATCACCAAGTACACAGAAAGCGTTCGTAAAAAAATTGAAGTTATAATTTTTTTTCACATTGCACAGCATTTTATTTTACGTTATTTCTATTTGAAATATTCATCGCATGTTTAAGCTTTGATTTCATTTGTTACAGCTGTGGAATTTGTATAACGTTTTAGGAAACATTTTAAAGTAGAGACAAATTTAATCGTAATCTTTTATCGATAAAATATTGATAAAAATAACTCAATTGCGATACATTTCCGCTATTTTTTAATCGTTTTTATTAGTTTTTAACGTTTTAATTCTTTATTTACATTTTTCGTTTATTAAAATTTTCTACCGTTTGACATGGTAGTTTGGCTTAAAACTGATCTCTCGTAGCTGAAAATTCTCGGTGCACTTTTGAAAATGATCGTGGCACGCCCATTTATGAGATCGCGTAACCGTTTCAGCTCCACATAAGTGCAATCCGGTTACCTAGCCCTTGGGGGTGGTAGTTACAGGCGGTGGAGGATACGTAAACACAAGTGTAACAGGTGCATACGAACGTGCAGCGGCAAAGGCAAGAGTAAAACTGCTTCTTATCTGGCGAGCTATTTAAATGAAAATAACTTAAGCGGTTGCAGCATTTTAATCCACCCTAGAATCTCGGCTGGCCAAAAGACACCGGCCACGATACAGGAAGATCCGTAAAACAAAGAGGCTTTATTTTTTCGGGAATGGCGATGAAAGGATTACACGAAGTTTAGCCCGGAAAAACCCCCGGATCTTGGAAACGCTACGTTACTACTATATATTGAAAATCGCGATATCTCTATGTTACGCGATTGTATTTTACGTAATATATGTAAAATATTTATAATGTAATATATTTTATATAAACGTATATATATGTATAGTTTGTTTGATAAGAATTTGTTCAACATAACTTGAAGACTATTTATTAAAAAAGATACATATTACTTAATCAGAACCACGATGCTTTGTTATTAATAAATTATCCAGTCGCCTCTATTAATAATTGCCCGGCCTATTTCCACGGCATACTTTCCGTTAATTTTATAACATATTGTTAAAGTAACAAAATGTATTTTTATTATTTTAAATATATGACAAAGTTTCATGGAAAAAGTATTTTTAAAAATAATAATAAACGTACTGTTTGTATATTAGAATTATCGTGGCTTTAAAATGTCGAAATGTCGACGTTATTAGTTAAATTAATGATTTATTGTCTCTACGAAAGAAAGTTCTTCTTTTTTCTAGCAAAACGAAATAATTACGAAGGTGAATAGATTGATATTGACTTTCCACGCTTTTGTTTATTACGGACGGGAAGCTGAGTGCGATGGAAAGAAAGGTATTAAATGGACCGATGGCGACATAGCTCTAGCAAAAGATTGCGGAGGAAAGGTCGGTCAATGGTCTGACCGAAAGGAAACTCAGCTTCCCAGTTAATCTTGATTCCGCCTCCCAGTTTTTTATTTGACAAACCCAGCTTTAGGTGGCCCATCGTTCGCACTTCTCACAGGCCTGCGAGACTTTGCTGTCGCAGGAGAATTAAAACTACCTGAGCTTCTCTCGGTCGGACCGTTTATTTGCTGTATTGATTCCTCGCCCGCGTGGCGACTCTCCAGCACAATAATTCTTTTACCTTCGTTTAGTGGCACGTCTAAGGACAATTGAATTTATTTTCACTAGCATCGAAAGCTAATCAATTTCGACGAATTATATTTATACTTTTTATAATTAAATGCTAGTTTTACCAAATTAATTTTAATTCAATTCTTTTATATGTATGTACACACGCGTAAAATTTAGTATTTTTTAAATAATATTATTCATTACTTCTAAAATTAATAAAATGTGTGTTTTTATTAGAAATAAAATGAGGGAATCTATACATAAATAGGAAGAGAAAATTACGGAAATCTGTCCAGTACATCTGTCCAGATAATTTGAAATTTCTCTCATTGTTTATTCTCTTACATCATAATTATATGCAAACAATATTTTTTAATTAAAATTTTTATTATAAAGATTTATGAAGCAGCAGAAATTTACAACTTACACTATATTAACATAAAACATTGTTAATACTAAATATTTTCTTGAAAAAAATTAATTATATGATAAATAATTATATAAAACATGTTGTACATATTAATAAAATTATAAAGAATTAAATGATCTAAGCTTAAAAAATCCTCGATTCTTTATAAAATTCTTTATCATATTCTTTATCATTATTATACAGCAATAAGTTTTGCAAATACTTTTATACTTCATAGCGCCGTCATTGTTTGTAACCTCAAATTTTAGAGAGCAAAAAATCAACAGACATCTGCTTACGCCGCATTGTTTAAACTCAGTTAATTAATTTTCTTGGAAATTCCATCGTTTATATGGCGCGTTGTTGAAATTCATTGTTCTGTCTTTCGCTCGCCGATATTCCGGCGCAATGCGAATTCTCTTCCACCGGTGATCGATTAAGCATATTGTCATGAAACAGAAATGGCACAGAGCATTACGATCACAAGCGCAGTGTTCGCATTAGAGGAATTCGTTTGCGATTGTGACATTAAGGTGAATTAAACTCGGTTTACTGCCAGTCCGGATTTCTCTAATGGAATTGTCTATCCATTTACGCTTCGTATGGCCAACATTACTTATCATTTGTAGCAAAATGTCGAGTTTGATGACCGAGCATCTAATAATAGACTAATCACCCCAATAAGCACATTGTGCAAATATGCGCAATAATGAGCATCACACGAATTGACGAAAATTTCGCAATAATAGCACTTATGTAACTGCTATAACGTAGTAATTTTCTCGATAAAATTTCTAAATAATATTTGTTAAAAATTAGACAAACATAAATTTTAATATACTACAATATATTACAATAATTTAAAAAATCACTTGATTCTTTATCAATACTTTATAAAACAATATTTCTACATCTAAGGAAAGAATAAAATATTAGTCGACAAACTGGCAATATTTATTGTACATTAAAGTCTCACAACGTTTCGACCAAGTGAGACTTTAATGTACAATCAATATTGCTAGTTTGTCGACTAATATTTTACTCTTTCTTTAGTTATAATTATTGGCGACATTAAGCTATATTAATTTTTTGTCGATTTCTACATCTATTTTTGTAAATATAGTTATATAACTACGGATTATAATTTTTATGCAAGATTTCATATATATAATTTAGTAAATTTTTTACTGGCGTATTTTTTTATAGTTCAATTGTAGCTATCAATGTCTCAGACTTCCATTTTGTTATACAGAATGCATGAATATTGTTATCCGCTGTATAACCAATATCTGCAATGTGAAAGAGAATAGAATATTTATATATATATACACACTGGCACATAGAATATTCATATTTTAGATTGCTAAACTTGCTAAACTTGATAGATATCGTACTCAATACAAACAGCATAAATTTATTCGTGTTTCAATTTGTATGCATTACTCGGTGAATTATTGTAAGAATAGGTATCACAATAAAAAGAATTTTTAGATTACGACTATAGAAAAATGTTTGCAAATATATGGTGAAAAATATCATTTCAATCATGAAGAAATTTTTAGAAATTGACTATTACTGTTGATATTTTGATAACAACTTAACAGCTTATTTTCGGATCGACTTGATACGGTTAAAAATATTCTTTCCGAATATGTTCCTTGAGAAAAGAAATATTCTTTCCATAAACCGAGGAAAAGAAATTTATTTTCACTTCAACGAATCAATTCATAAAATCTCTAAGCTGGGCATCGATGTGATATGACGACGATATGAGAAAGTTATAGTTGGAGAACGAGACTTAAAGAGATGCCGTGAAAACGACGCCGAAGAGAAAGATTGGATACAAACCTCTAGTATCCAAAGGACAGTAGGTAAAATGCGTAACGATAAAAGAAATCAATTATTTTACGTAAGGAAAAAAATGGACCTAAGGTTATTATTTAAAATATTACAGTCTACAAATAACTATTGTTTTTTGTTCGATAATTAAAATTTTTCATTGAATATACTACAAAAATTAATGCATTCATGTAGAAAAAAATTGTTTCTTAGTTTACACGCTTTTATAACTGTTGATCAAATCGACGTAGACACTTTGATGTCTATGATAGCTGTAATCAATAACCGTGTAAATACAAATAGGTAACTTGGTGATTATGGCCATTTCTCTCGAGATCGAGCATTTATGGACCGCTCTATCTAAAACTAAGATATACTAACTAAAATTTGTAATTACACATATAAATAATAAAAACGTACTCATGATTTATTGCTAATATAATTGTGCATATCAAATTTTGTAATAATATTAATTTATATTTTTGAGAGCAATAAAAGTATTAATTATTGCAATTAAAAAAAAAACAGAATACAAAAGGTAAATGGTCCAAATGACTGTCTTAAGTTTGATTTTAAATGTTTTTTTGAATATATATACGTACATATTGTATATATACATATTTATATTTAATTTCATTTGAATTTTTAAACAGCCTACTTATTGTTATAATACTTTATTAAAAATAAAACTTCTAGTTAAAAAAAATTTATATTAAATCAGATTTATATAAATACAGATTTCTTTTCAGTATCTAGAATATTGCTAGTAATTGAATTATCTAATATTCTTTAGTCAAATACGTGATTTAACTGAAAACATTTCAATCGTCATTCTTTGAGAACACGTTGGCGAACAAATAAAAGTGCAAAATGAAAAATGGCGGAACTGCACGTTTCGCAGAGTTTTACACGCATTCACTATGTACACGTCAGTTAAAATGAACGTTAACGCTTGTTCAAATAATATCAGACCCTCGGGTCAATCTGGCAATTAATTTGGCTGACTACAACGCAAACAATTGGATCCTATTTACCCGGATCATTTATTATACCCATCTCGTCTTCATTTTTTAGCGTATATTAACATACCGTATCTATATGTGAGTATTATCGTACATTATTAGTGAACATTTCATATTCCGCGAAACTTTATGAGGTGTACTACCAAAAACCCGCGCAATACGTCTATCATTGAGCGAACGTGTTGTGAAAGAAGATACTAATATCTATGAACTATAACTACGTATCGATTCGCTTTATACCAACTATGATCTTCGTAGATTATAATACTCGAAAATTTCAAGTATATTTTTCGTATCTTTTTTAAGTAAATTCTTGATTGTTTGTGTAACAATTTCCTCATTCGTGGAAAAGTAGTATTCGTCGAAATCACAAATGGGATTTCGTAGCAGCCACTTTGCCAGACGGAATCGATGACGATCGCGTTTACGGCGCGGCAAACAATTTTGTGAAGTGTCAGCGACAACGATAGATGGTGAATGGTTTGCCGGGCTTTTTTTGCGCGTGTGTATACGTCGGATGCCTTTTAAGTACGACGCCGTTTCACACGTGCCGCTATATCGTGCATATTGCACCGAAGAGCCGGGCGGGCGGCAAGGGGAGAAAGCCCCGAATGAAAAATGCACTCCTTCTACGAGTAACGTATCACCATCGCGTTGCCGGTACGACCATCTTTTTCAATGTCTGCATTTTTCAAAGATTCTGATGTTACTGTCCACGAGACTTACGACCGGACAGTGGAAGTTTCTCTTGAAAGTCATCGGGCAGGTCGTTGTTCGCACGCTTCTGTACCGGAGTTAGTAAACCATGCCGGTGCAATCCAATAGCCTGTATATTGCATTACACACAGAGGCGGCAAAGAGAAGAAAAAGGTAGCACAATTTTGTGAGGAAAAAGTTTTTTTACCGTACTAAAAGTTAAAAATTGCAATTTTCGAAAAGAAACATTTGAATCCATGGTTTTCTATTTAAGCGCAAGTTAAACATTTAACACCTAATCGGTTTTATTTGCTTACGTGTGCGTGAATCTTCGATTTAAGAAAACTAAATGTGTACATTATCAATTTCCTCTGTTTATATTACAGATTAAGCTGCCTATTCTACGTTTCGAATAGTCTCTTCATATTGCCTGTACAGTAGAACAAAACTCATAACTGCTTACACCAGGAAACAACTATAAGCAAGTTTGTGCCTTGAAATCTGAATATAGTCACTAAATTAGCAATTAACTGCAGAGATTAGTTTAAGTTGGTATTTATAGTAGGAAATAATAGTAGAGTTAATTACAAGACGAGTATGCAGATAATAATCGTTGCATTCAAAGGTGTTAATTATAGTCGATATCAGATAAGTTATAGAGATTGGCAAGTGGGCACTATGCTCGCGGAGAATAGATGTACGCGCTGGGTAGTAAGTCAAGTGAGAGAATAGAGCAAAAGGGCACTTGATATTGTTGTTCTGTGTGACACAATTCTTATATTCTGAAATTGAATCCAAATTATACATATATTATATATGTATATATGTGTAACATATGAAAAATAATTAAGAGAGACGGAGAGAGACCGGGAGAGACCGGGAGAAACAGGGAGAAACGGGGAGAGACCGGGAGAGACGGGGAGAGACGGGGAGAGACCGGGAGAGACGGGGAGAGACCGGGAGAGACGGAGAGAAACGGGGAGAGACCGGGAGAGACGAGGAGAGACGGGAAGAGACCGGGAGAGGCGAAGAATGTTTCTGTTGTGTTTAAATTAAGGTAATAAGAAAAATAAAGATGGCTGTTATTTTATTGAAAAAAAGGAACTTATTTAAAACAGTCTTTTGAATGGATTTCTAAATCCGTGGCAGCTTTTAGAAAAAAAAGTTAGAAGTACGTGAATAAATGAATATTAGATTTATTAAAGATATGCTTATTTAAAAATAAAACAAAAAAAGCAACAGTAAAGCAAGGCTCTTGAAAGTTAAACAACAAAAGCAAAGAAAATTTGAAAAAAAACGTAGCATAAGAATAGAGAGCCACAGCAACGCGTGGCAGGGCATAGCTAGTCATAATATAAAAGTCTTTTTAAACTTATTAGTATAGTCTTTTCAGTATAAAGTAATAATTTTACAATATTTATACAAACGTAATGTAACTGCACACAGTAAAAAAATTTGTGTTAAATTTAACAGTTATTGCATGTCCAAAACGGTCCACAGAAATTTTTCTCTTAATTTAACATATTAAGCATATGTTAAATAGCAACATAAATATTATGTTATATTTTAACATAAAAATAAATGTAAGTTTTATAATTTAACATAATTTTTATGTAACAATTCAATGAGAAAATTATGTTAAAGTAACACATGTAATATATTACTTTAATATTATAATAATGTTAATGTAATATATATCATAATATTATTTTAACACGTTATATATATTATTTTAACACGTTATATATATTAATTTAACATATTATATATGTATACATAGATTGTTTCAGAATCATCGATAAAAAATTTTGTGTGTATATTGTTGGAACCAGTCTAATATTATACTGTATGTGAATGCAATCGTACTTGGTTCTCTGTCATTTTTTTCTGTCAATTTTAACAGCTAAATCCTATCATTAATAATAAGGAACATATTTATTGTGTAAAATTAAAAGTACGTGCACATTGTTACTTTAATACTTTTTTCCAGTTATTCTAATAATTTAACACTTTACTTGAATTAACACAACAGCAATATGTTAAAGTAACAAGCAAATATGTTAAATTTTGACATAAGTTTTAACCAAGATATTTTTTAACAAGAAAACACAAAATTTTTTACTGTGTATAGTTTGAAAGCATAGTACTTTCTCGGTGCTCTCATCAATGAGTTAAGCCACGCAGATAGGCTGCATGCACCAGAGCACATAATGAAAATCGTAACGAGTATGAGGACGCTTTGATCTTATTACTGCCTTTGTCTTCTGTCATTTGAAATGGCTAAAATGAAAGTGCTGATTACGACAGTGCTCGAGAGATAGCTCTAGTATGAAATAGAATGAAATAAATGTAAAACTATTAAAAATACTTAAATTCAAATAAATGATAGAAATTTAAAGAGAAAAATATTACTTATTTTCAACGCGAGATAAATAATATAATAGTAAAGTAATATAATTGTTAAAATAAAAATAAACAATAAATTTTGTTTACATATTGTGTAACTTTTATTTTAATAATTAATTTTTAATAAATAAAACATCTAATTTAATATAAAATTATACATATATAATTTTTTTTTCTAAATATATATTTAAACAATATTTTAGTCAAATACATTATTTGAATTTGTAATATACAATATGGCTAAAGAATATATCGCTGGATAATTTCCTTTACAAATGGTTCACTGATGTGGACGGCAATAACAATGCGGGTTGTTTTGAGAGTTAATCGTTGAGCATTGTGAAAAATGGCATGGCGTGGTCTATGCGGCAACCCTACGTCCTATCGTATGAAATATGATCTCTCATGTTGACGTCGCGGCAAACGCGAATGAGTGAATGCGAAATTATTAAAATAACGGAAAAACTGCGTGCGCGCTTAGCCGTTCACGTTGCTGTAATGCATCCCGACGCTTACTTTCCGTTGTCGTATCATGGAAATTAAAATAATACATTATGCATACGAAATGTTAAGGTTGTCAGAGGCTGACGGACGAGGTATCTGAAATGTATATTCCCGATTTTCCCTGAAATTACATTCATTTAATTCTGCGCTCACATTCAAAATAATATACAAAGGCAAAATTATAATAATACATTATTTTTGTACGACGGCAAACTTATTAGAATTATATATGATCGATTCAAAGCTTATTACTCATGAAAGCTACAAAGAGTTTCTCTTATAAAGCATTTAATTCTCTTGTCAATCTGAGATACAAAGGATTCATTTAATCAACAAGCGACTTGATTATAATCCAATTTACTTATCTGTCTGTCATCAATTTTTTTTTTACTACGCTTGTGATTTTTTCCGGAACTATTTTAATTATTCGGTATATAACGATATCTAATTATTAAGTTTCAATTGATTGAAAGAAAAATGTAAGTTCTTTAATAGAGTTTCTTCTCTATTAATTATATTACTTATTCTTCTTTACATATATATATATATATATATAAAGAGAGAGAGAGAGAGAGAGAGAGAGAGAGGGAGAGAGAGAGAGAGAGAGAGAGAGAGAGAGAGAGAGAGAGAGAGAGAGAGTGCCAAATGCGTATTACTCAAATTAATTTTTATTACATTTCTCATTTGATATTGATTTATACGTAAATTTTGTAAAGTTTAGAATGCAGCTTGATTTTAAGAATCTATTAATACTTTTTACAAATAACAAATTAATTTATGGTAAGCCTTTTAATAACATGCAGCAAAATATACATTTTAGTAGCATGCAATAAAAGATTTAGACAATTGGTTGTCTAAATTGTATACCTATGAGTTTTCTAATTCTTTGCTTTTAAAAGTATCTAATTAATGAATAAGTACATAAGTTGATCGAAAATTAACATCAGTTGTAGCTGACTTTTTAAAATGCGGTTAGCATTTATAACAACAATATTAAAACAATATGTAACTTATTAAGTTTTGTCCACATTACTTATTTTTTCATTTTTTTAATATTTTTGTTATTAAATGTTATTTATATTAAAGTAAAAATCTAAAAATTATTGATAATGGTACATACAACTAATGGTTAGACAACCAATATGCATTTAATAACTTGTTCCTACAAATATTTTTATTAATTTTTGTTATATATTTAAGTTTTATCATATAATCTGCCTATATTAATATATTTAAAATCATTCAGCAAGATATGAGACATGTGTTTTCAGAATTACTATGCTAAAATCGCTCCTTATCGATTTCTTTAATAGTGTATTCTTCGTTAGTCTCCTTAAATCGCTTTGAATCACCGGTCCGATTGTCAAGCTTCAACATCTCAATTACACCGATTTAACGGAGCACGATAAATCCGCTGTTTAACCAACGAAACCTCATGGCCATTCTCTCTCTGCCTCTCTCTCTCTCTCTCTCTCTCTCTCTCTCTCTCTCTTTCTCTCTTTCTCTTCTCTTTTGCTCTTTATCTATCTATCTATCTATCTATTCATCTATCTCTACTTATCTATTTATCTATCTATCTATCTATCTATCTATTTCTATCTCTATCTCTATCTATCTCTTTGTCTGTTGGTTCATGGAAACCGCATTACACACGAAACTATGTTTCTACTTCATTTCTCGGTTGTCAGCAGTTGTTCCACGGTGACGATTGACTCTAGCCATCTAACCGACCGAATTGCAGTCGAGTTACAACATACACCAATATACGAGAAAACGTGAAATACAACGCAATCTGGCCCGATTGTCGACAATTCCACGTGCACTACTTACACAATACGTGTACGTGTAAGGTTTTGGCTGGAAGATTCGCAGATTTTGGTGTAACGTCTAATCAACAAAAAAATAAGCGATATATCAAAATAAACAGGTCATATTATTTAGTAGTATTATCTAAAAATAAAATAATATACCACTATTGGTGATATTTGTCTCTATAATGTTACTTTAATTAATTTCTGCAATATTATTTTTTTTTTTATATAATTGATATCACTTGATTTATTAACATTAAAAATATTTCGCATTTAACATACGCAATTAACACTAATTCCTTAATTAACCGATTCGATGCTGAGGGAACAAATCTCGATGTGACAAAATCTGCGGGTAGTACTAAATCTTCATTATCTGCCATCGTGTAAGACACTGTATCCTGATTCGGCGTGGAAAGCCCGGCATAAAACACGATTCAGTCTCTTCACCGACAGTGACTAGGTGGCCCAGATCCTTAGTCTATGTCTGTATTATACGACGAAGGCAGACGCGGTCGGATTTTTTTTCTCTCTCTTTCTCTTTATTTCGCACGAGTAGGCAAAGCCGCGCCGGTTGACGCAGCGATAAATCCACCGGCTAAAGCGATATGTTTTCTTCGTTGCAGCGTTGTATCGCACCTGGCCGTGGCCAGGAAATAAATTTTTTACGGTGTTCGAGTGCCGAGTCGCCGTGTAGTCGGAGATAAACGCGCGGTATCTGCAGATTGCACATAATCTTATGAATATTGATACGATCGGGGATAAACGCAGCGTTCGATAACGACAACATCGAAAACTAAAGTCGCATCATGTAGTCGCCGTAGGCGACGTATCGTGTATGCTGCATGAATCCGTTGCATTCTGTTCGGCCACTTTGCACTGGACGTCGATCGTTTCGGAAGTGGCGTGATAAAGTGTACTTTACGAGCGCCGTTACCGCAGGAATTATTACGTATTGTAAACTATTAAATTCTGCAACTACGTACAATAACGTACGGTAATTTCAGATCGTGCGGGCCATCGGGCACAATGAAAATCGTCAGGTTGCGGTTCCTTGGCCCTGCTCGATTAATCAAGAATTTTTTCCGAACAATAACTGCACTGTAAAAATGCGATATTAAGAAAATCACAGCTAGTTTAATGGTAACAAGCGTAATACTAGTACATTTGGCAAATGCATTGCCTACCCTCGTATTCCTGCGATTTGCATAAGAGACGTATGTGTATTTGCCTTGCGGAATCGTCGTCGGTCGATTTAATATTTCACACCGGAGGAAAATATATTCTCAGTCCTCCATTTTATTTATTTCGTCTTGGTTTGTCGTTCCAACGACGTTCAGATTTTTCGTCGCCTTCGGCGAAACGGAATTTCACGACCATATTTATATGATATAATATTATTTTGGAGAAAATAGAATTTGTATTAGTAAATAGTCATGTTTTATTTTGCACTTTTAACATGCGATATACATGTTACATTTGAGTTTTTTAATCTAAATAATGCCGACGATGATGTCGGGGAGTCAAATCATCTGCATTTAAAAGCATATGAGAGGAAGTTGTTGAATGCATATCAATTGCCTAAACTAAACTGATCTGTATTTAATCTGTATTTCATCAATATTTTGAATTTTTTTTATCATCGTCTCTCAATAGCAAACCGTTGACAGTACTTTTGTTAAAACAGTCATCATGGAGCATGCATAAATATCACGATATTCAATGAAAAATTGAATTAAGAGAGAAAAATGGCTCACAATGAAGGTCTAACTGTATAAATTTTTTATGGAAAATTAAATTAGAGAAGTCATATTTATTTTATTATAAAGATCATACCTTTCCTTTATTTAATATTTAAATTTTATTAAAATATAAAATGCTATTATTTTTTTAGAGTTCCTTAAATAATTTTTTTTTTCAAAATGCGTGACCACTACCTTGAAAATAATTCGTTTAATTGGTTTGTAACTTTTTTACCCATTTTTTCAAACACTAAAAACTAATACTGGACGGAGATTTTTTTACAATGCTTAATTTAGAATTTTGTTGCAGTCAAAATAGGAGCAAAATTTAAAGTAAAAAGCTATTATAATTTTGACTAACTGCCGTTTTTAAATACAATATTTCAAAAAATAGATATGTCAATCAAGTATTATATTTACGTGTCAACTTTATAAAGTTTATTACACTTTGCCTTCTGATAAGTTCTGTATGAGCGACAGCAATAGTATCACACGAGAAAACACCGTTTAAAAACATGATTTAGGAAAACTTGAATAGCTACTACATTTTTATTATTTTTTAAAATTAAATTTATATATTTTAAATAGAAAAAAGTAAGATTTTTAGAATAATGGAATGAATATGAATCTTTAAATGTATTTCCGATAAAAAGTTCACAAAGTCATGTTTTATTTTGCCTTTGTGATAAGCTCTTCTGGTGAACGTCGAATCCAATGATTACTCACGCGATAACCGTGTAACTTCAATTTTACACCTAAGTAAGATTGAATTGCACCGTTAATGGATTATTAATTCATATGCGCATATATTAGTTGTGCAGGTATATAACCTGCATGTAATGCAGGAACTAATCGAATTGAGTGTTTAATTAACCGAACGGTGCGTGTGGGCTACTAAACAGCATATTACAATAATATAATAACGCTAGATACGCTAATGGAAAGTATATATATATATATATCTGGATAGATCACTATATATTTTCAACTCTTTTTAATTCTGCTTCTGCGAAAAATAAATGGGATTATCGGTATTAACAACCCACCGCGTGTCTCTCGCTCTTGTTATAAATTAAGTAAGACCCTTAAAGTAAGACCGTTCACGCTTATTACGTCACAAAGTGAGCCGGGAATAAAAGGTGTTCTGCTTCGCCGTTGTTTTCAAATCAGGCAGAGTCTACAAACTGAAGAAGATCCCATCTGTGGATTCCACTCACCCTTTTCATTCATTTCGTCGGTGTCAGATCCTTCCGTCGACCAATAACGAGGATTTCGTAGAAGCTCTGCGACAACGACGACTGACGACTGACGACGACGACGACGATGGTGAGGGAAAAGTGCTCCGAAAAAAGGAGTCTCGTGAGACTTTATCAACATCGAAGAGAGCCGTGCGGCAGCGAACCGTGCGACACGTCTTTTTACGATGACGCGATAACGCATTTTGCTGCCATTCTTCGCGAAAGGCCGCAAGATAGAGTGGTACGGCGAGCTTCTTCTGTCGGGCCGGGTAATAGAGCGACTACTCTCGTCGCGTAATAAATAAGAAAAAAAAGGGGGGAAAAGGAACAGGAAGTTGATACGTTCGCCTCCGCTTGCATTCGCCTATGAGAGAGCAGTGCGCTGCCTGCAAATGTCAATGCTTCCTCGATCGGGCATGAATTGCAAGTGATATCGAACATTTGTTTTCAACGCTGCAAACAACAACTTCGTTTATCGGGAAAAATTTTATAAACCCCGCACTGAAGTTTGCTTATGACATTACAAACGTCCCATTTCTCGCGTTTATATTTTTAACGCGGCACTTTAATATGCGGCTCTATTGACAAACGGCTAACAGTTTACATTATTTTGTTGCACGCAGGACATAATTTTATAGAATGCAAACACAAACGATTACAGTGCAGTGATATAATAATGTTTGTTATAAAGAAGCACTTTGTACACTCAATTATAACAATTACTATGTTGCATTAACGAATTCACACTCACACTCTTAACATTGATATCTCCTGGATAATTCAATGTTCCGCCGCATTGCGAAGTTCGCATATGCACTTTACCCATATACAGCACAATAACAAAGCTTTTACATTAGCTATGTTGTAATAGCTCCAGTAAATTAGAGAATATTATGCAAGACGATATTACAATGCAGTAGATAGTTAACATACGCAGGATTGTTCATTAAACGCTATAACCAAGATATATGTACTATTTAGGCGACGTTTAATAACATATGGTACCTGAAGTACAAATTCTCAATAAAATCGCGTTAGTAGTTGCGCAACTATTAATTCTCAGTATACAAAGAAATAAATTTCAAAACGACGTGAGAGCACGGTAGTTAGCATCCCTTATGCACCGTTTATCAAAGGTGCTCTGCAGTTTAGGGGCTAATATGATTATATACATATATGTAATACTGTTAGAATAAATTATAATTGATGCATTTCGAGAGCGCCGCGTTATAGAAAAAACGACTGCAATGTAAAGTTTCTCATTTTTCAGCTTGACATCTACCAGTAATGGCGGAGAAAGCGGATACGTTGTATCTTATGCGTATCTTTATAAAATATGATCTCACCGGGTGGACACAGGTAAAACTCGTCTCCGTCGTTCCGCGTCGGTCTCTTCCGGCGAATCGAATAATAAATCTTGACGTCAGTGTAAGAGTTCGTTTTCCCAAGTGATGCGGCCACGTCGCCGAGATTCAAGCGCATTTATTGGAAACTTTTTCACTTATTGACGCATAGTCAGCAGTCGATTATATCTGTCTCATCGGCAATTTAACCTGTCTGCTACGCCATCGAGAAAGTGTCAGGGAATACGAGACTAATTTTAGAAAAAAGTCATTAGAGTTCTACCGTCTTTATTGTAAATGACAATAAATGTGTATATTAATGCAAATATTTTTTTGCAGAGCTAAATCAACTTTTACTTCTTGCTCTATTTAGTTTTATTTTATTCTTGCATTAAATACATTTTTAAATACATAACTAACATTTTTAAATGTAGACCGTCGCAAGATTTCAATGTCAGAATATTATAAGCCACGTTAAACAATTCTTAATTATATGTAATTCGCATAAAGTTGCCTTACTACAATTTTACATGTAAGAGGATTAAATCCGTTTAAATCTCTTCTATTAGAATCGTATATTTCTGTGCCATCACCTCAGAACTGTAGCGGCCTCGGTCGGCGACGTATAAGTCGACCTCTGTATAAGAGAAGAGAGAAATCTGGACCGCAATATACTCCCCGAGATTCACCTAGGTGACTTATCTCCTTCGCGTGAACATAAATAAAATTTGTTTCCTGTCTTTTTCGGCACAATTTCTACTACGAAATACGCACGCATATTGTTTTTCACGAGAAAATGAATATTTCTTGGATGAATATTCCATTTTGTGTGACAGTGAAAAATATCAAAGAACTTTAACAAGTTGGCATTATTATTCTTCAGTTTCTCAACTTGTTCTATCTCAGCTGCTCTAAGTTTTATTGTTTGTATGTGTATATAGGATAAAAAAAATTGCGACCCATTATTAATACATTTGAATGAAATATAGTTCGCTATTTATTGTTAGATAAGGCTGATGGAGGGCATCGTGTTTTTGGATATTTCTTTTATCATAATAACGTAGTGCGGCAATACACTCTGCCGAGCGATTGTAAAGTTTTGAAAAAGTAGTGGCGTAAGCGGGTTTCTTTTAGCGTTTTCAGTACTGTTTTCGTAGCAGTGCGCGCTCCGCGTCAGCATTTCTGAAAGGACGACGTTTCAGCAATTGTCTTACCCTTGGATAGAGGTGGAAATTGGTTGCCAGTAGTTTTAGAAAAAGCTACCCACTTAAGGCCTTTTGTAACTAAGACACTAAGAATAATTAAGTCGATTTAAGTGAAACAATTAATCAATAATTATGTATAACTAGAATTTTACAAAACTCTGTTGCAAAATTGTGTTAGCCTTAAATAAATATTATTTAATAATTATAATATTTATTAAACGCTAAATAAAGTATTAAATTATTTCTTTAAATTTGCTTATTACAATAAATGTTCTCTTTCTCTTTCTCTCCTTTACCTTTAGCTATCTAATAATTTTTTGTATTATTATTACAAGTAACATTACATATATTATTAAATTATATATAATTTATATTATTTTTCTTATTGTGTTTAATGCATTCAATGAAGAACGAGCTTAACTACGTGTAAGACTAAGTGATTCTGTAATGCTTAATCTTCATTTTCTTGATATTTGCCATCACTTTTGGGAATCCAAGCAGACATTCACAATTTAATTGGATGTAAAGTGTGATTGACTAGGTCATTTGTCTCTAACACGTTCGCTGTTCGTCAGTTAGATCCAACCCATTATGTGTCCTCCATTCATGACGAATGAATGATGTTCGAATAATATTGAACTGAAAGCAGCGCAAAAAATATTTATAAAAAAATTAATATAATTTTAAAAAGTTATATAAAAATTTAATTATACAAAATAAATTAGAATTATATAAAGAATTGTTTAAAAACAATTTCTCAGAGCACTTTACATATAAGCAAGATAAGTATAACATATGTAATAAAATGTTTCAAATTTAATTTTGTTTAATTTTTTTGATTCTGATGAAAGATTAATTAATCCAAGAATCTTCATACATCAGTGTGGGAGAAATTTCCAGTGTGAACGAACAAAAGTAAAATAATGTTGAAAGTTTCTTTTGATCGCAAAAGCATTGTCCAAGCCAGTTTCCTTTCTGCAGTACGATAAAAGCGCATTACTGTGAAGTACTTTGGTATCTGATGTTCAAAATTAGATTGGAAGAAATAAAAATCAACAAAATAAACGTGAAAAGATTGAACTTTGTTGCATCGCGAAATGCTGTAAAACATTTTAATTTCTTAACAAAATTGAAAAAATAGTTATTCGAAATCGATAATTGATAAAGGATTTATATGCTATTAATTCAAATATTGATTTGTTTACATCGTTTTGTATAAATTACTTTAAAAATAGATAAAGCATGTTGTTGAAGCAATTTATAATTAAATTTTTTATCTGATCAATTTAACCTAACAGTTAATTATCAAGTTATTTATTATAAAAAATTAATGGATTATTTAACAAACTATTACAATTTAAGAAACTATTATAATGTTTGTAGATAATAGAAAACTATTTAAATTTAAAAATTTATTAATTGTTAAGTATAAAAGTTTATGTAATTTTCTAATATATATTTGATATACATGTAATAAAAAAAAGACAGTTTTGATAATAATAATAAAAATGTTAAGAATATGTTCAGAATTAAATCGCGTGTTTGAGTTTACTGCAATACTATATGAGTTAATATAAAATTAGAAATTAATATAATTTATAATTTTTTAAATAAATCCCTTATATGACTGTAGCGGAGCTTCCGGATATTCGTAGTTTGCTTGCGTAGCTGTAATTGTACAATAACGTCGTTTGTAATTGTTGCAATAACGCCGAGCGCAATAAATCATATTCTTCTGGCACTTGTGTGGCTTAATTAATTTGTAACGAGTTCGCACAAGTTACACATTGATAAAGCCGACGTATTAATCATTGTTGAACCGTTGCGGAGGCTTCTCTTTTCACATCGTTCTCATTTTCTTTCGAGTTAATCATCTTGCTGCTCCCTCGTGCTACTCATAACGATAAACGAGAAGCGTCGGGAAGTTTTTAAAGCATCTGCCCGTATCTCGCGATGGACTTCATTTTACATCCCACGGCCGTCATAAAACATGCAAATGTCCTGGGAACGTCGGCACTTCGGTTCGTATCGATCTTGTCGGATGAGCGTAATTATTACAGGTGAGCACATCACGAAAAATTATAGGATAGTTCAACGTTTTCGACTAAAGCAGTAATCACGGCGAAAGCCAGGCACGCCACATGAGCTTTGGATGCACATTAAATATATTTCAAACATCTTCAGGCGGAATAATGGAGAGAAGTCGTTATGGCATGACAACGCGCTTTTGCCTTGAAAGCGTCTAAAAAGCAAGAAAATCAAATTTATTCTCGTTTTATGGTTGAAACGCTAAACACACTTCCGTAGCCTAATTTCGTCTCTCTATTCAATAGGAAATATAGTAAGTCATTCTTCCCTCATGTGCTTTAGTTGGATAAGAAGAACTCTATTGAAAGATTTTATAATTTATAAAATATACAAAAGCATGAAATCTTTTTTTTATTATATATGATACATAAATCATTTCTTAAATACAATTTTTTTATAGTCACAAAGCTACGCTTCACTGATAAAAAAACTCGTTTTGTAAGCTATTGTTATTGATTTATATTAGAATGAGATGGATGAAAGAAGAAAGTACCGCGTTTTTTAGACGGTTTAAAAATCGACGGATTCCCTCGGGGCACGCAATAAGGCGATGTCTCGCGATCAAGATGCAGTACGAGGATGCCAGGACTGAGAGGTCTCAATTGTGTCACGCTTGCTGCGTTTCGTGTGACACAACGTGCGAATGCAGCCTAGCACGTAGACCGGATATGTACTGAGTCCACGAAGTTCTGTTACATCGGAAGATTAGATTCGCGCCGCTTCTCGAACGAGTCGCAGGATCTTGTTGCACGTGAGAATATTCACGTGTTGTATTCCTCGCGCGTCTCGATACGATCCTGGAAATTATTTCAATTATGTACCAGCGAAATTGTGCGGAATTTAGTAGGCAGGAAGAATGCCCTCACAAGCTCCAGGCATTAGACAGGAAATTGGATTGGCTTTTACGTTTTCGTGACAATGTTAATCCAAGACAATAGTAAAAATTTAGACTTCTTTAATTAAAATTAACAAAATGGACCTGCAATACAAAGCATCTTTCTAAGTTTAAATAAAAATAAAAAGCAAAAAGAGATAAAATGTAAATGTGTTGAAATATAATATAATATAAGATGTTACAGTAATAATAATTAATGCTACAAATCTTTAACATATACTTGTGGCTTTTCTAAAAATTAGTTTGATCCAATAACACGGAACCAATCGATATTCCAGCAATTTATCGCGAGTAGTAGGATCAGAGACTTTGAAGACTCTTTGAGTCTCTGCTTTAGAAGTTGCATCATCGTTCCCCAACTTTCGCGGGCAAGCTCGATATGCTGGTTTCCTTCTAGCGCAAATGTTTCATGTGACTATCAGTTAGTTAGTAACTGACAAGCGAAAGTTGTTACTAAAGTCTCGACCTGTGTTTGAGTGGAATGAGACTCTATGAAGGAAATATTAATTTGAACATTTCCGTTTAGTTTATTTTGAAACTGTTTAATTTGGAAGTTATAATAGTATATTTCGCTACCTATGCATCGAAAGTTGTCGTTTTCTCACCTGTGAATTCACACTCAAGAATCACATTTTGACGTACAGGTAACAAAAAGTATTGTGTGCAACATGTACGAATCGGCTATTGTGCGGGAAGGACTTGCGAGGAAATTCATCCGCACGAGTGGCACATATATGTGGATTTTTACACATACGACGATACTTTTCATCGAAGTGTGGTTTTTGAATGTAAATTGACAGGTGAGAAGAAGACCACTTTTGTGTATGCGTATGTAAAGATTTATTTTTAAATATATAATAAAAGTTAACAATTCTTTATTCTTTTGTACTAAAAAAATATATGTACACACACACACACACACACACACACATATATATATATATATATATATATATATAAATCAAAGGATTCTTCACATTTAATTTCTTTGGTACGACGCTTGTAGTTATAGATTGACAACTGTTGACCAAAGTCGACGATCATACCAAAGAATTAACAATGTACTACAAAATTTAAAATAAAATGAAAATTTTATGATACTAAAACAATTATTATAAATGATGTTCGAATATTAAATCAAAAATTCGTTACACATGATATACATACATAAAACGAATCTGTGTAACAATCTGCGTACAATAATTAATAAATGTACTTACAACAATCGTTTGATATATTTTAATTGTCATACAGCGCTTCAGTTCTATACCGTAACTACTTAATAATAAATTTTACGCATATCAAATCATTAACTGAATTTTAATAAAAGCTTATTTGCTATGTGCTCCTGGAATTTCAACTTTTGATATCAGTTAATATATTAATGTACATTTAAAATTTATTTTATGACACAATGTAATTTAGCATCAATAATAAATACGGATTATTAAAGGTAATATTTTATCTTTGATAATCTGAAATCTGTCGAAAATTTATTGTCAATTAAAACGTTTGGTTACAGAAGGCATATACAAAAACTATGCAGAATTAAAAGTTGTAAGCAAAATGAAAATAATGCTTTCGGAAAAGTAAAAACAAGTAGAATTTTTGCAGTTAATTAACTATCTTATTAAACTTGTAAACTAAATAATGGTCAATGCGGATAGTCACGTTTCGCAGTAGTCACATGCCGAATTTATAAGTATAGATAAAGTAAAACAAAATGTACTTTTCCGCAGTTCAAATAAGATGACAGAGTACTAAACTTCAAGAATGTTTACTAGTGATTCTTAAACTTTGCTTAAAAACTTTACCTTGATAGAACTACGAGTAGGTATAATTAAAGAATTCTAAAGAAATGCTCTTGTTTATCTTTATACATATAATTCATCCTGTGTTTTAACTTACCCAACATTGCTACTACGTATTAATCTGCTGAATTTCAATAATTAAAAAATTACATCTAACAATCTGATGTCTTAAAAATTATATAAAGTTATCAATTAACCTGTGTTTTAACTAAACTAATATTAGCTTATTAAAGTATTGTATTTATTGTAATTAAGAGATGATATTTAATAGCAATCTTATATATTGTAAAATAATGTATAGATCCATAAAGAATAAGAAACAAAACTAGTATAGATCAGCTTTCAATATCTTGTGTCCACAATTTAGAACTATCGGAATACCACGCTCGACAATGGTTAATACGACTATATATTAGCGGCTTTAAAATATTAAATATGGTTTTGCGCAGCTGAAGTTGCTCGGTGTCTCGATAGCTGGTCAACGATATTAGGGCAGGGTCGAGATGCACTTTCCGCAGCTCGGTAACGTAAAGTTTGACCGGATGTAAATTATCAGAGTGGTCGACAGAGCCTGTGGTCGATCCAAGTATAAGCGCAGTATAGGCATAGGGTGTGAAAGTGCATTTTCCATAGTAAAAGCGTTTATATCTTCACGATTTATCATTAACACATACATTTAGCAACTCAGTTATTACACTTAATTATGTTACATAAAAAGATGTGTGTATGTAAAATCAAATTAACAATAAAAAAAGCTTTAATCTTCTAAGGCACATTTATGTTCCATACATTCAAATACGTTAAAATATATTGTAATTTTATAATTAAAAAATTTTATCAATAGAATTACTTCAAGTAAGCCTTGATGAAACTGTTTATATTATCAGAACCCGAGATTTATCAATAAACCTATTAAAAAATAATATATAGTGTCAGCGTTGTTAACGAAAGTCCAAGCGATTCTACGTAACCGGTTTATTTACGTTAACGTTAGTTCTTTACGTTAACGAAATAAAAGTTTGTAATGAGATTGACATTGCATATTATGTAAGATTTATATTTTCTTTTTTTATAGTACACACACACAAAAGTTTTCTTTCTTATTAATAGACAGAAAAGTTTTATTAATGCGTACCCAGTTACAACACAGTCTTTCTAGGGATGGTATTTTAGGATCAATAGTAATCGTATTCCCAGAAAAGATAATAAGTTGTGGAAATATTTAAAGCTACTAGTTTCTGTTTCGTTAAAGTTACAGTTATTACAGAGATTTGGAGAGCTCATAACGGTTGAAAAAATACGGCAGGAATAAACCGCAGAATTCTCGGGCAGATTTTATCACATTTTCTCGAACAAGTATTACGTGAAAATATAAAGAAAAGAAAAAGCAATTTCGCATAATGTGGCAATTGTGTAATAACAATTGTGTAAAAAAAAAATACTACTATTATATGAGTCATATGAGTTTTTCTCGCGAACAGAATTTTGGTTTCAATAATCTCATTTTCTCTTTGTTTTTAACGTCCCTTTCAGAGGGTCGCCTGAAAATAGTCTATATTAGTAAGTGTCAGTTTAAATATGTCGCGATAACGCGCGCGGCTCTTCGCCGTTTCGAGCAGATCGATGCTTTTACGAACGTTTCTGTACGAGAGAGTTCGTTTGCGAGCCTCCATTCACCAAGTTTCAAATAAAATCTCCCGTTTCGGCGCGTCGCGCCCGTAAGGCAAACTTTATCAACTATTCTGCGGAACTTTCAAACATTTCTACCAATAAATTCGCGCAAATCACAGACACAAGACACGACAAAGGGAAAGGACGGACGGAGCGGCCCGAAAGGAGAAAACGAAGGGCAATTCCGCAGCTCGTTCGATAGACGATTCGATCGAAGACGTGCACCGGAAACGTAGCGCGGTGTACTATGTGCACGGAGTGAGAGGGGGAGGGTGGAAAAGGGAAGATTTCGGAGCTATCGCTGCAGCATTTGATACTATTCCAAACTGCGTTTCTTCGAACTTATATAAATACAATTATTCGAAGTTCCGCCCCAAGGCTTCCAGCTGAATCAGACTATCTTGATAATCTTCACAAAGGTGCACTCACCGCAATTTACTTTATGCACCGCTTTCGACGATCGGCCGTGGAGCTCCGCAAGCAATATTCCTTTTACGCATACATACATTTACCGCGTATATTTTCCTTCCTCTTGTTGCGCGCATTTCTCCCCGTCAAGAGGGAATATATACATATATACATATATGTATATATATTCTTGTAAAATTCTTGTCCATAAATCGGACCGCCAGAAAATCGCCTCTTCAAAAATATATCGATTAACTCCGCGCATAAATTCCCGGTGCGAAATTTCTTCTCGCGGAAACTGGAATTTGTTTCGTTGTTGTTTGTAACATTAAGTCTTTAATTGCGTTCAAAGCAACCTTCTTTCGCACCTAACGTACACTCGGAGACATCCGTTTACGTTGCCATGTGAACTTATATGGCTCGTAATACGGATGGGCGAGCTTTTAGGGCCATCAGTTGAAACATATGGAATTTTATTGCTCGTTCACGCGGGAGTGATTAACAGACTGAAACGACCTCCCCTCACTGCAAAATGTTTTTATTATATCAAATTCATGGCTCTCTTTCTCTCTCTCTCTCTCTCTCACTCTCTTTTTCTACCTATCTATTGATCTATCTATCTTTCTTTCTTTCCTTCTCTTTTTTTCTCCCCCCCCCCTCTCTCTCTCTCTTTCTCTCTCGCAATTCACTGGCACAGTGGATCCAGTTACTCCTGAGATCACATGTACTCGAGACGGTCTCGTCTCGTATCCTCAAATTGCACCGTATCCTCAATGGCTTTGATTTATCGTCAATAAACGTGAGTTTTAAAACTGTAATTAGTTCCTCACCGTAAAGACTTCAAAGGCGATTAATTATCGGTGTTATTTGGATTATTATTTCACACAATAACGCTAATTTTTAAAAATAATGATGTTGATTGTTGAAATTATTTATTCTTGTTAACTTTAATTTAATTCTTGACAATAACAAATAAAGTTATATATCCGTAATTATTATGGCAAAGTCAATTTAACATTAGTGAAATGCTCAGTGTGTATTACATCTTTAATGATTGCAATTTGATACTAAAGTCAATATTATCGCGTAAAATGCATTAAAAAATCCAACGGTAATTGCATCAGTTTGATTTAGATGTTGATAATTGATGTAATTACGTGGATCAAATTAAATATATCTCATATTAGCAAGTTAGGCTGGACATGCGCTCGTATGCGGGCATACATGTATAACACTACTGTAAATTACAACGGTGAAACATGGAGATTTGTAAATGGGCTTGGGAGGTTTTCAGACGACAGATGCTCACGACTTGCGGTTAGAAGTTCTCGAAGTACAATACTATTATTCGGACAAGCCTGTACAATGTAATTTCGGTAGCAGCGGCTATGCAGTAGATTAGCAACTTTGCAACTATTATTAGATCTCTATCGAAACAGTTACTACGCGTAAATGACATAATTCCATGTAAATTAGTCCAAATTGCTAATCACTTTCGTGACTCGTATTACGCGATGCTGAATGTTATGCATAATCTTCATTTAAGTACACTTTAGATAATTCGCGTTATTTCTAATGTGATAGAATATATAATATTTAATGAACATTACTAATTATAAGTAAAAAAAGTTTCCGATATTGGGTACAGGTTTCCTAAAGAGATAATCTTCTATTTCTCGAAAATTAAACGTAGTACATTAATTAAACGTAATACATTAATTAAACGTAGTATATTAATATTGAAAATATAATAAACATTTAACATAAAATATATTATATTAAAAACGTTATAAACATTAAAAACATGATCTATTTAAGTAATTTTAAAAAGATAAACAAATAATTTATAAATCTATTGGTTTTTGCATAAAATCAATTATGAACAAATTCTTCACAAATGTAAGAATAAAATTTTAATAATTTGTAAAAAATTAAATTGCATAGTTTAAACAGCAATATTTGAATATTATAAATAATATTAAATTATTTTACATGTTTGTAGTATTTTACACACGTTTTCTAAAATTTATGTTTTTAAAATTTTATTTTTTACTTTTTTGTTTGAAAAACAATCCAAAAACGAAATAGTATAACAATATTAGCAACTTTCTTTTAAAAATGAAAGTAATATATAAAGAAATAAATTAATTTTTATTGACTTTTTGATAATATGCGAATTTATTGTCAACTCTACGAAGCGACGTTGCGAGAATATTTAGTAACGAATGTTGTTCTAGATACATTATCTTGAAACAACGCGTAAATATACACGCGTAATATCCGGCAGCATTAATCAGCGTGAAATTAGACGGTGCCAGATAGTGTTGCGTGGGCAGCTTCGATAAAATATCGACCATTAGCCGGCTATTATCTTAGTCGTATAGCCAGGATTCGTAGCGCTGTTAATGCCGCGTTAATAAAGATTACTGATAATGTCAATCCAGAAATATTGCGGAAGTTTGGAGAACACACAGCATATCTTGCAATTGTCATTCTCAAAATACGATCGTGTTCCTTCTGGTATTAAACCGCATCCAATATTACACAGCTTGCTCATGCGTACTCTCTCAGAATCGTAATAATGGAATAATATTTTCAAAGCAGATAGTTTAGAATTTTTTTGTTGGGGTCCTTGTAACTTAATACAGTTTGTTGCTGCATATTACGTGCATTGTATTAGTTTTACAAAAAATATATAATGTTAAAAAATATTGATATAATCTTGAATATTTATAAAGGAGTAAGAAAATTTATCTGACATAAAAAAACTTTGGGAAAACGTGTGCAAACATTTGTTAACAAACAAACAATTTTTTTCATGCGCATACGTGTGTATATTTAAAATTTCTGACAAAAGAATCTGATTTAAAAGAATATATTATATGTATACTTTTTAATAAAAAGAAAGCCAAATTAAAAGTCAAATTTCCTTCTTTTGAATCAGATTCTTTTGTCAGAAATTTTAAATATACACACGTATGTACACACGTTATATATTTATTTATTTATATTTAATTTATATTTAATTTATTATAAATTTATATATATATAATTTTAATATACATATCATATTTCTTACACATTTTAATACTATTCTTTTTCTATAACTTTGTTACATGGGATTTGTAATTCTGTGTTTCTTCGTATTCCTTTATGGACTTACTTAGTTTACTTCAATAGAGAATAATAAATTAGTCTTTCTCATTTCCTTGCCCGTCATCTCACGCTTCTACAATATGGCTCTTTTTTTTCTCTCTCTTATTCTTCAAGCACGGCGCGATGGTCAATTCGGGCCGACAGAGTCGCTCGTATTCCAGTCGATTGTTCTCGGTTTTATCAGCTCTCGATACTGGTGTGACGGTAGATGTGAAAACACAGAGAAAGGGAAGCCCGGAAAAATTGGAAGCAAGAAACGAGAGGAAGAGGTGAAACTGCGATCGAGATAGAAAAAAAGTGCAATTTTCGTACTCGGGGGGTGTGCTCCATTCAACGTCTGGGTTTCGGCAATCCTTGCCTCCATTCGCTGTAGGCGCGAATGAGAGGAACGGCGCGAGTGAGTGGTGGAGACTGCGCGCGTATGTGTCCGTAACTCTCTCAGCGGGTATATGTGTGCCCACAAGGTGTCCGAAAACCCACCCATCTAATTGTAGATCCCTCTGCCAATTTGGAATCGATCGTCTCCCGTAGCGGAAAAAGAGAAAGCGTCGAAGAAGATCGACATTGCCGCTGCAACTTCTTCTTTTTTTTTTTTTTAATTTGAGCGAACAAATTTAAAACTCCGCCGAAGTAAAATCCAAGCTCGGAAACTAACTAACGGCACACGATCTCGTTATCCGTTTGCCCCGAAGATTACGTCGCCGAAAGCTTTTTATCCCCAATTAGGAGACTATTGGTATCTCGACATTTTCGCTCGGGATTTACAACTTGGGAATCTATACGCGATCAAATGAACTTTACTGATAGAACGAACTTAGTTTATTAAATTAAACGTAGTTTTCGGGACACCCGATATTTGCTCGCCGGCGTTTCTTGACTGCGCCGGCGATTACCGCCGTCGCGTTTACCGGAGTCCGGGGATAGTGAGTCCCCAGCGGATTTGGGGATGGATGCCGCGTGAAACGGTAAAGGAGTTGGCCATTCTGCCGCAGAGCCTTCAGGCAATGAGAATAGATGATGCGGTTCAAACCTAACTCGTCTTACCGAGACGCGCACGGTAACGGCGCTTTTTTTTTTCGTTATTCTTAGCGAGGCGAAGAGGACCTTTAACCATCTACGTGCCGACCTCGTGGCCAATTAAAAATCGCAGAGCGCCGCGCGTGGAGCAAATGCTCCTGATTATTTCTTATGCTAATGAGCCGTGGAGCGTCGTTCTCGCGCGCGCGCGATAGTACGTGACTGCGATCCCGTGAAACTGCAATGCACTGACACAGTGTCTGACGGTGCTGCCCTTTCTTTCAGGCAGCGTCGCCCGAAGGGAAAAGGAACGAGCCAGCGTCGCAGTAAGTGAAATGCTAATTAGCTGGATTTGCTTATCCGTACGATCTAAATAATAAATCTTGCCGACCGAAACTGCAGTTTCGCCGGTAGTCTCCTTAAAATGCTTTCAGTCACGTACGTGACGTTTCTTTTTCCATTTCTGTTTTAAAAAATAGTTATTAAGTGGTTCCTTAAATGAGGTTTACGTTTATATTTTATTTAAATAAGATTTAAAGGCGTCGTTTAGAGAGCGGCGGGCGCCAGGTGCACATTGAACGCTTATTCTCATTATGCTGCTGCCAACTTCCGTAAAAAGTACGACGAACTTTGACACTTTATCGAACATTGTCGCGGTCGTTTGAGCGGCCGCTTCAGCGAACGATTATGCCAATATCGTGTTCGAAGCTTCCCGCGGTGCTTTCATCTAAGGAAAAATGAATTTTCTATTAATCCAAGAGTCCATAAAGGAGAGAAAATGTGAAAAATCTGTAATTCCACGCTAGCTGGAGCGAAGGCGCTGACGTTTTATTAAACGCGCGCGACGATCGTGTGCAAAATGGAATTTAATATATTGTTATTTGCAGCTGAAAAACAATGCGGTGTTGGCAATCGCAGTATTCGTTCTCGATCATTTATAAGTTTTGTGGACAAATCACCTGTCGCCGCCGTCGACATTTATGAAACAACGAAAATGAAATAAAACGATGCTTCCATTGTCGCAATTTACGCGAGCAGACGGATTATCCTGTGCCAATCGATATTTTACAGATTTATTATACAAAATTAAACATAATCAACAATAAGGGTTAGGTTTTTTCAATCTTATCTCCAGCAGCTTTCCATTGTTATAATTATTTTATAAAGTTAATTAATTTTCTCATCATCGTGCTACATATTTTCTGTTTTCCTTTTCACTTCTCAGGGACAACGAGGATCGTCCAGGGAGAGAATAAGTGCACAGAAATGAGTGCAAACACGTGGATGAATGATGAGCCCTCTCCGAGGGGATGAGCAAGAGTGACTAATTCACACAATAATTATGGGACCGGAAAATATGAGTGTAAAATAGCGCGACATAAAGATCCTTAATGGCTCCGCAGCCGCTGGAGCGCATAGACATGGGGGGAGGGAGGGGGAGTGGTGTATTCGCCGCGGTTGCTGGTAATTACGATAAAGCTTAATATTCCGCAGGATGTGAACCTGCACGATCTGCTCCGCGCAGAAAACAGCCTGAGGACGTTATCGCATTTATGAAAAAAAAAATGACGCTCTAATGGGTCGACAAATTTTAACACAAACGCGGGATTATTTTGTACAATTTGATATTTCGGAGTTTATTATCGCGCAATGTCCATTAATCATATAATGCGAATTATTTTCATTCTTGTATTAATAAAGTAATTTCGCGTCAAAGTATTTTATCGAAAATATTTATTCAGCATGGGCGATATGTTGTTTTGTAATTTAATTACATTTTATTTCAGCAGCTATTTTATCTTTTGTTACATCGCATAACGTCAGAAATGAATCATTGTAATGGCTTTATTATTTTTCGATATTTTAATCTCCAACATTTTGTGAATATTATTATTTATTTTGTGTAACGTTACTACCTTTTCATTCTTGCGAATTTGTTAGAGCTTTTTTTATAACTTTTGATAATTCTGTACGGTAAATAAAATGTTTTATCACATTGCTTTAAAGACCTTTCTATATCAAAATGCGGTCAGAATACATGAATTCTGCGAGGAGAAAGGCTAACTGAAAGGAAGCATAGGTATATGGGGTGTATATCGTAAAGTGATTAATGATCGAAATAATAGCTGGAGTTTAACAGGGTTACCGGGTGATCAAGGTGGGACCTCGAAGCAAATTAATCCTGAGTAGTAACCCCATTGATGTACCAAAAGTTTGATTAATTGTCATCAGTTATGAAGCAACAATGGTTTCTCTTGTCAGTTTGGCCATATTTCATATTTCAGGCATAAGTCAACTGTGCTTCTAATTCTCATTTACGATAGAGAAGTCAATTTTGATATAATAGTAAATATTTCATAAAGTCGCAGAAAAGCCTTAATTTATTTTCTTCTTTTTTTGGTGGCTTTTTTTATGTTTTTAATTTTTCATAATTTTATGTGTTTTCCTGATTTTTCTTCTTTACGTTAAAAATAAGTAAAACAACATGGGACTAATGCCATTTTTCAACCGCTTTATATTTAAACATTGTATTTAAACTAATTCATTATAGAAATTACGTTACTCGAATTTACTATAATTAATGGTTACTGCAGAGAAACCAGAAATTAGTTCCTCAGTTTTGCAGCTATAGATAACTCTCAATCTACGTAATTGGGTTTCGGAAATTATACTGACACAATAAATTTATCGTAAAATAAAGACAATTTGTGGAAAACAGAGAACTGTCAGGCAGCATTTGAAGAATTAATTAATTTTGGGTAGCAATATAATGCGTATTTTTCGAGCTTCATGTTAAAACGAAGAATGAGAGTCAAATTTGTGTTTTAGAAAAATTTACGGAGCAAGGAATTCATTTCTAGTTCACACGAAAAGTTGTGAATAACAAACGCAAATTTTGGATCCTTAAAGTGAAGCACCCGTAAAATTGTTGGCTCACATACATTTTATGTCTCGTTGCGCCTGGCATCGAAAATACGTGTGTACTTTGGCGTCGTTTTCGTCTTCGTGTACTTGTCGGAAAAAAAAAGACTTGTCGGTTTGTTCCATTGTTAATTCGAGCGATCTCGCGACACAATGCGAGTGGCATACCAATTTTATGTTGACAAAGAAATGCCTCGCACGCTTGTGGATTTAACCGCTATTTACATGCTCGCTCTTCAACGTGACGTTTTCAATTTATTTATCCATCGTGGTGTTTATGCCTTCTACTTATCGAATTAAGTTACCAGTTATAAAAATTGTACATAATATTCTTGATAAATAACCTTAGATTTGTTATGTAATTTTTCTACGTTTAGTTTTTTTACGTAGCATTTCAAAAAATTCTCTGTTTTATGTAAAATTTTATTTAAATATTTTACTATAATTATTAATTAATTAGAAAGAATTATTAATTAATCTTTGTTTTTTGTTTACATATTATTTCGTAATTATTTTGTTACTACGTTGTAGTAGAAATAGTTACATTTAGACCAAAATTATTTTCATGGTTTTATGGTTTTTGAATAATCTAATAGCTTATACAATGTAAAAGAGCTTTCCAATCTCGATTCTGTTTAATTGCAAGCCCGTAAAATTAGACATAATTAATTTCAAATTATTATTGTCTTATAATTATTAACTGTGTAAATTTATGCGTTCTAGGTAGTAATAATTCCTAATTACATAATGACTAGTTAATCTATATTTGTAATGAATGTGATATTGTAGTGTATGCTTAGTGCATTGATAATAGTATTGCATTTATGTGAATTAAATTAGAGGGTCAGTATCATTGCCATATTTGTACATTGGTGTAATCTCAGCGTAAAATAGAACTTGGGTTACTGGTAACTACGATTTGAAACGTTCTGAGTGTTTCCAACTGTAAACAGTAGCACGTGACGCAATGATGGCATAACAAGCAAATGTGCAATCAAAATTGCATCTCAAAATGTATTCAGACCGTTACATGGTGTTACTCTCGATAGCAGTACACAACATCGCAAACGATTGTCTTGTTATACAGGAAGATCAATACCGATATATTACTTTGTTTTTAGATTGTATTTTTTAAACAAGAACTAAAAATAAAACTTTGAATACAAACTACAAAGTTTCTTTTGTTAGATAATACAACAGCTTTTACAATATTGCTTCAAATTTTGCAATAATTATGTTTTTTATATAATAAAGAAAAATAAACATCTAAGAAAATAAGCTTTAAAGCTAGCATAATAAACAGTAATAATAAATTTTTCTTTTATATACATTTAACATAAATTGTCTGTATCTAAGTTAATAAATATTATTTATAGAAATCTTTGGCACTGATCATATTCTACACAAAATAATTGTACACGATCAGAATATTCTACACAAATATATATTGTATACAAAAAAATTGTACGTGGAAAAATTGTGCACAAGAATTATCCTTGAATTAAAAATTGCACACGGGTATATTGTACGTAAAAAAACTGTCCACGTTACTATACAGTTTTTCTACACACAATATATCTGTGTACAATTTTTAATTTAAGGATAATTCTTGTGCACAGTTTTTTCACGTACAATTTTTGTGTGTACAATATATTTTGTGTACAATATAATATTAGTATTACCTTTTATTTATTTATTACACTTTTATATATTATTCAATTACTTTGTTAGGCTTTTTATGTACGTCCCTTATATTAATATTGCATCAATTTTTTAGGTTATTTTTACACTAATAAATATCACACTAATAAATATCACTCGCAGGTGCGCTGCAGAAATGTAACCAAATGTTCGTTGCTTCCGCTTAAACTAGGTGACTTCCTTTGCAGTGGTATTTGGCTTCGCACTCCCTTGAGATTACATTATTAGTTAAACACAGGAAACGCATGCTCCTCGTATTCAAACATACTTTGATACATAATATTTGGGAATATCCGACCATTGTGAAGATAAAGCAACAGCGATTTTTTTAAATCTGTAGAAGATCTTTAAATTCTTTTTATTTTAAATTATTTTGGCCGCCAAATTTAAATTTTATTTAAAAGTTTATGTTTTGACAGATCACAGTTATTAATATTGTCAATTCAAAAAAGTACATGCTTTATAGTTACAAAAGTGTCGTTTAAACACACACACACACACACACACACACACACACACACACACACACACACACACACACACACACACACACACACACACACACACACACACACACACACACACACACACACACACACACACACACATGAGTAGTTGGTTAAAAATACAAAAATTCATAAAAAATCATGTCCGTCTTTAAAATGTCATATAGAATTTTAATAAAAAACGTCTTATTAAAATTATGAATTCCATTACGGCAATTATAAATTATATTAATAGCGATTGTTTAATTTATAAACGCGTAAAGATAATAATATGTCTCAATTAAATAACAATGTTTTTTAAAGCATTAATATAAAGTAATGAAAGAAATAAAGTTAATTTAATAATGTTGTATTTTTGAAGAATTATTGTACATACAAACGCTGTACTGACAGAATATTTTCAATGTCGTTGATATTGTTTCAAAATGTATTCTGTTGGCAAAATAAATTGTGCCAATAAAAAATAGTTTAAATTCGAAACAGATACATATGCTCAGTCTGGACGTTTGCATATTCATAGCTGCAAGATTCAAAAGAGAGCGTAAAAAATATCGTACACGCATGCAATGTTTAAAAAATTGACTGGATTAATCTATTCAACAAATTTACAGATATCAAAACTCGACATTTATTCGCTCTAGCTCAATATGAAAATTAATAAACGTGCAGTAGCGCGACGCGAAATCGCTAGAGCACCTGTCTGTCGGCGTGCTGCCCGGAAAGGACGACTGTGCGCTGTTCGGGCACCCGATGGTGGAAATATTCGCGCTATCACTTTCAGTGCGCAATATTCTCGACGGCATATCGAATGTAATTGACGTCGCCGTTTGCGATACGTCAGCGCTCAAATATAGCTATTATAGGCGTAAAGTGCATGTATAATGCACCAGGAAGTTCTGATGCACGCCGCTGGTGCTCTAACATCGTGATTCGAGTCTTAATGGATCCCAAGCCATTCTCGTAGTGCTATCTGCGCGTAACAGTATCTGCATTGTTAGACCCGCTCAGCCGCGAGTGACTCGATTACCGGGATTGTCGCGAACCGGGCTGAGACAGGAGGGAAGGAGCCGGAATCCTTGAATTAATCAAGGGTGTGCAACGTCCCGGCGCAGTTCAGCGTCTTTTAGGGTAGAAATGCGATATCCTTGCAGACGGGAATTCGGGTGACGATACTTTCTCAAATGCGTGGGGAATTGATACAACTGTTGCCGAGCTCGTAAAAGATTTCTTCGCGTGTCGGTGATTCGTGACAAGCTGCGCGACAAGAGGGAGAACAAAATAAACTGAATGGCGTACCGTAAAATTTGAATTTAACGCAAGCAATAACTAAGAAATTAATTGTACAGGAAATACTGAGAAGCTGACACATCATGGGGATGGATGCTTATTGAGAAAGCTGTTGTTCCCCTTTTTTTTTCCCTTTGGCTGTAGAGAAATTCATGGATGCAGACACGTCTGAAATGCGTCAACATGATTGTCGCGCTACAAGTTGTAACATGACGCAAATTATACGGTACGATCAAATACTACGAATGTTACTAGTCCATTACGTATACTAAATCTCGTAAGTTCGCGTTTCCCTCGATAACTAACAGACCGACATCAACGGTCTGTCCCAGACGCGCAAATAATTAGTTGCATGAAATCCATGTGTATGATTGACTAATTAATTGGTGAAATCGCATAGTCGATTATAGGACTCGCGAAACGTTTCGTCGATGCTCATTTCGATGGCTGTGTTCGGTAAAATTTAATTTGTCAAACCTGTCGAGATAAACGATAAAAATATATCCGTCTATGGAAAGGTAAAGAGGACAATGAAATCAACTTCATTTTTATTATGCTCGATAAAATAAATCCAGATGAAGCAACCAATCGCCAATACGTTGCACAAACTATTCTTAATTTAAGAGAATTCAATAAAAAATATAAAAATATTGTATTTAATGTCGTGTAAATTATAAAAAATGTGTAAGTGCGTAATTTTTATTATATGCAATAATGTAAAATAAGAAATTAAAAAAAAGTTCTTTAACTGTCTTAATTTATAATTTAATTTTTAAACCACATTTTATATAGTTAATAACAAGACATTTAAAATTTTAAATAATAGAAAAGTTAAAATTTTTTATAGCAATCGGTTTTGCTGAAACAAAAAATATAAATAATACGATAAATGTAATGAAAATTTATAATGTAACATGTGTATATTTATATTAATAATGTAATCCTTCTTAATATTATGTTTTGAATTAAAATCTACCATAAGTCGTTATAACAAATAACATTATTTCTGGTTGTTTTAAATAAATACGACTTCCTAAAAGTTTATTATTTTATAGTTTTTTTTATTATGCTACGTTTCTAATTAAAAACATATTTATTAATTCAGATTACATTTTGCAGATTTAGAATAAAGTTGTTATTATATATGCGATCACCTATAATGTTGTTGTATTTAATAATATGATAATGTTAGTGGTACGTATTATAAATGTAATGATGATTCTGTTGTAATTGTATTACATGTGACACAGAGAAGTATGCCATAATATGTTACATAGTAGTCTAGATAATTGATCTCCATGATAAATAATTGCGGAAATCCTATAAACTCGTAACTGGTTGCAATTACCAATAAATGCTGACATTATTGAGTTCGATCCCTATTCAATATGCATTGGAGATTCATGCTACTGTACGAACGGATTTTAACATTGTTAATTATTTATGTTTGTTATTTCCATTGATCACTCGTGTAACGAGTATAATGTCATTTCTATTATTTTATTTTTCACAATTTACATGTAATTTTTTTGTCACTTTTTAAGAGGCATGATTAAATAATGAAATTTCAAGTGCATAAAAGAAATAACATTAAAAAGCAGATGGATTTAATCAAATTAGTTAACTAAATCTTAATTACTAATACATTTATGTTAAAAATTTCTTTTCATCATTGTTCTATTTTCTTTTAAATCAATTTGTTACATTTATGTAAATATCACGCTTAAAATTCATATTTTCTATAACGTTATGAGAGCTCAACAATCTGTTGTATCCTTTTACATGACTCCATTATATAGCCAATTTTCAACCATTAGCAACTTTTTAATTCTTTGCCGTAAAAGAAACTTAGTTTATTCTCAATCATTTTGGCAAGATGAGAATGTTTGCAAAATTTCTTAATAGTGCAAGAATTTTGTTAAAGGCATCTAAAAATTATAACAAAATTATCTTATCTATAAATTAATATTTATATAATAATACAATTTTTAAAACTTTATAGATTTATCGTTAGATTTAAATAATAAATGTCAAACAAAGAAAAGTTAATATTTTTTATTTTTCTTTAGAAAATTTATCTTTTATCAAATGACTGTAAATTATAATATTGTTTATTATTTTAATTTGAGTAAAAGAAAACAGTAAATAAGTAATAATGATATCGTTAGTAACATTGCAATGTTATTTTTTGCTGACGCAAAAAATCTCTGCGTCAGGTGGTGATTCAATAAGTCGTTTCTTGCTATCGTAAATGCAATTTTCCAATGTGAAGGATTTTCCACGGGAAAGTTATGAGCGTCGCAATTGGATATTCTGCCCTCTTAGAATATTTTTTCTGTGAGGGCTAAGAGGATACGATGGGTCGGTGCTGCGATCGAGATGGATAATCGGAAAGGCAACGATTCTATTTCACGTGACCAACACATGTTAGCGGTCGACCTATGTGTACGTACATTTCGATTGGAACATACATAGGTTTTATCCTCGCAGAACCAATTCTGTTACAATAATCCGCGAGAGACCGACTTGATAAGAAAAAGAATGAGATACGTGTGGTAAAGACGGTGAAAGTATTATACATATAGTGAAAGCATTAATTTCTTAATACGGAAATATTAAAAAATTATTATTAAGACTAATTTATTAAGATAATATGTGTGCGTGTATGTAATATTATTATCTACCTAATTATACAGTGCTCTATCTTTAATTTGTTAATAAATTGTTAATAAATTGTTGATAAATTTTAATAATTCATTACTTTTTTAAGTAATAAACATTTTATTTTAATTTTTAGTAATTAATTATTTCTTTTAATATTTGTCTTAAAGCTTTGGCGATTATTGATTCTGTCATAAAAGGCTTGTAAATGCGTATTCCAAAACAACGTTATGCCGATATTTTGCGAATATTGCAGCTTGTATCATCAGGACTCCTATGATACTTATAATACTTTTGATATTTATCTAATACGGTATCTGGTTCTGATACGGTGTTAGAGCTTCTAGTCCTGATGATGCAAGCTGCAATGTTTACATAAATGCTGACATAACGTTGTTTAGTACACGACATCCATCTGTCTTTTATATTATATTCCTTTTTTAATATTTTAATCCCATTTTTTCTTGTTTATTTTAATGTTATGATTATGTCTTTTTTATACTAATTTAATGTCGGAGAGCACTGTGTGTTATCTTTTTATAGTAGAATAACTTCGTTTGTTCTTACATCTCTCTTATTTTATTCTCGTTAACTTAATTAAATATAATAAGCCCGGGAAAAGTCTGTCTTCTTTTGCAAGCATTTGTTAAAGGATACTCATATACGTAATGACCAACTTAACTCCAAGTAAAAAATTAAACCATATTAAGACAATCTTTATATTTTTAATATTAAAGAGAAACGAAATATTAAAAAATATTTGTTCTCTCGTGTAGCGTCCTTTGTAAATAGTAAGCGATTAATCTAACATTCATTATCGATTATAAGCAAACTGCCACGGCAAGCCCTGCATTGCTTTTTATTATCGACGCAGTCGTATTAATCGCCCTATCCCGTCGACGGGCGAAGGAAGGAACGTTCAGCGAATTGATCGGCGGAATTAATGCGTTTTCAAGAGCCCGTCAGCGCGTATTTACATTTTATTAAAACTACCAGCCGTCGATGTCCAGATATAAATCCCAATCCAACCGCGGTATTGCGAATTCTGCGGTCTGCGCCTGTTGGTCCTAGGGTCTAGAGAGCGACGATGCAGATGCAGATACGGCGACGGCGGCAACGGCTGATCCGCAGCTATCTGCAGATGCCGGTTACGTCGTAAAGACGAAACTGTGTTCCGCTATCTCGTCACCGTTCTTCCTTCCGAGATCACCTTTTCTTCCGGCGGATCCTTCCGGTGCGGTGTATCCGCGCGCAAAACCGACTTGTTTACCTCCACGCAAATATACAACTGTTGACTTTAACTGCAACACATCTCCTGGAAAATTGATGATCTCGGCTCATCGCGTCGCTTTGTTGGGAAGATTAGAAATGCTTAAGCAACCTCGATATTGCTCGCTCGACGGTTCTATCGGATTATCACGTCATTCGCATCGCTGTCATTCCACAATTTCAATAGTAATACGAATAAAAATAGTAATGTGCGTTATACTAATGAACAGAGTAACTGAAGATGGTTAAATTTAATAAGATATTGAATTGTTATCTACCGAATGCTATATACATTACATTTTAATTTTCTGTAAAGTATACTTTTATTAGTATAACGCACATTACTATTTTTATTCGTATTACTATTGAAATTGTGGAATGACAGCGATGCGAATGACGTATAAATGATATTTGATACGAGCAATTGAGATATACCCATAAAATTTTATCCAGAGGAGTTAGATGTGATTAAATATAACTCTATTATAACAAAACAATACAATTTTTTGAAAAACATATTTACCTTTTAAAAAATATTATTTTACGTGTTAATACAGAACAATTCTTTAAAAAAAGATTTACTTTTATAGAATTCTTTTTAAATATAAATACGAATATAGTTACGGCGTGTTTTTATGCTATAATCAATATAGATTTGACAAGTCAATATAGATTTGTCAAAAGAAATATTATTTCGCAGAAAATATGAATGTTTTTGAAATTTTGAATTTAAAAACAATTACATATAAAATTTCTTTCAGAATAGAGCCAGGAGCTAGATTTTGTATCGTGCTGCAACTCTTTTCACACTATCTCTGTGCATTACAAATGCAATGTTGATCCGTCTTTTCACTGTCGAATTGCATGTTAGATTGAAAGTATCCTTCAGTGTGAATTGCATTTTCTTGACTTTCGAGAGGACTTGCGTCAAGATTCTTCTTCAGATTGTGAAGAGATTCTCGAGATCGGAAGAAAATTGTCGATTTAATGCATCCAAAACTTCAAACTTGTTTTTAACTTTTAAAAATCATTTAATATAATTAATTTATTCTTTATATTAAATAAATTACTAACTTTAAAATTTTTTCCCACTTTCGTACAAGAGATAGACAAAATAATATAAACACTTGGAAATATATTTTATTTGTTTGATTAACAAGTTACTCTATTAATTATTTTAATACTAATATTCTTTAGAAAGATGTTTTATTAGAAGAATGTATAACATTGTATGTACTAGTGACTACTCAAGCATTGTATGATCTTATTTCAAAAGATATAAAATATGTAATAAAAATAAATAGTAAAGGAAAAGCTGCTATTAATAAAATAAGCAATGTATTTCTTAGACATTTACATTATTTTGTCCATATTCTGTATAAACATGTATTATATTTTCCATAAAATAAAAAGTACCCATTACCTTTGTAACAAAAAATTTTATATGATCCGACTTTTATTTCTTCATACTATGAATAATTTTTGGGACAGAAAGAATCACTATGTTAAAGGTTTATATTCGCATAGTGAACTGTAGGAAACGCGGGAAAAGAATATAAATCGCCACATTAGAATTCTTTTTGACTTTAACGCCGATACCTTTTCTCACTTGTGTAAAGAGCTATCCGTTTTCGATCAGTCGTTGCAAGATTGCTGCCTTTATTTAAAGGCAGCTAACACGAAAGGAACGGGAAACTCTGCGGTTTTAGGGAGCAAGTATTTGCACGGGACATTAGCCTTAAATCCTTAATCGACAGCTCCATTAAGGCTTGGAAGTTTAAGGCACAGAATGCGCATGTCGGTGCATTAATCCTGCTGAAACGCATTTTTCAATGTTCGGACATTAATTTATTTAGCCGTAAAGTGCTGGCGCATGACTATGCTAATGCTCATTAATATGCATTAACAGTTGATGTCGCCTTTCTCTTCCAATAATTCTTAGTTAGGAATTTATATTTGACCTGACAATGATAATTCAATTATTTTATGCACGTAAGTGATACTGGACAGCTTCTACTCACACTGAGAAAATGTTTTAATTATATTGATAAATTGTATATTAATGTAAAATGTATTTCAGTAAAAATTTATCATAATTGAACTCAATACTTTACAGCTAGAATGTTGACAAATTCAACCACAAATATTTGATTAATACATTTTAATGATTTATAAAACTTTTAATTATATTTATTAGACTTTCTCTCTTCTTGTTAAAAGGTTATGCTAGCCTAATTAAATATAAAGTTAATGTTATTGTCAAGAATTTTTATATGTACATAACATATTTATCAAGAAGGAGTTATTTATATTTTTGGATAATAATAACTTCCGAAAAATATAATTTTTAATAATTATAATAATTAAAAAAAAATTTGATTTACTTATTTGTCAACAAACATACTCATTTAATCTATTATAGTATTAGAGTTTAAATTTATGTAATTAGAATTTGTTCAGTGCATTTGCTATAAATCACAATAATATGTTATCGATGTGTATAAGAATACTAAAAACTAAATCATCGCAGAATACTTCATTCTATAAAGCATTCGTTGCTTATTAAAGTAAAATTAAACTAATAATGTAGCAAGTTATGCATATATTAAAATTATTGTTATTCCAATTTTATCCTTTTCGCGTAATTATGAATTTTATAAGAGGGAATGTTGAAAAATGTAATGATAATTTGTGCATACAGTTTCCTGAGTCGGAGTTGCAGCTCGGTGCTAAAGTAAATTTCAAGCTTTTCACGCCGATGTAATATTCACCGTTAAATATTTCTTAACATTATGCAAATTTTTTTCTGCTTTCTGAGAGTGCCGTGTCTTTTATAAACGTTATAATTAAATCACTGTCCACTCGCGCGCGCTCCTGCACGAAATAAGTCTCCACGCCTTCTGCAGCGGCTGTTAACACTTTTACGCTCCCTATGAAATACGAGGGATACGCCGGTAGGTGACGGCTAATAGCCGTATATTGTTTCCTGGAAAGCATGCAATTTTTCAGGCACGCTTCGTGAATCGTCCTTAATGTCCCAAGTTAAATTGAAACCTTCATTTATTTGAATTTAAATACAAATTGATCGATGGCAAGTTGCATTTCGACGCGATTTTCCAAGTTAAAGGTACTTTACCAGTTATGTAATTGACATAATTATGAAAATTTGTTAGCCGGCCGGTTTAAATGATTGATTATTATTGGCAATTAAACATTCGATGCACCACGGAACATTAAACACATTATCCGAGGCTGTAGCGTATATATAATGGTCATTAAAGTGTGACTATTAATGAAACATTATCAAGAGACGCGTCGTTGAATTCGTGGTGTTCCGATGAACAAAATAATTGGTTCGATCGCGTCTGGAATGGCTCCGCCATTAACGTGTTATTTATGCCCCTCTGTGAAGCACATCGGAAAATACGTTGTCTTTGAAAGATAATGGCCTTGTCAGGTCAAACCTTGCACAAGGAACATAATTTTCAAATAGGCCGTTCAAAACGACGGGCGCGTATCAGGAGGTGTCTTTAGTGCGCCATACACCAGTCCGTTAGACGCCGAGGCGTCATGAAATCGTGATCTTCCAATGAGCGTAAATTCGTCCCCGGGCAATGAAGATATCGGGGACGGGCGACAAATGCACTTTCAATGAAGTTTTACGTTCTCTCGACGAAACGAATTTACTATCCTTTCCGTCGCAGGCGGAGTCGCGCTGAGGAAGCAGAGAAAAAAAAATTTGGCGGAGAATTCGCCGCAAAGCTCTCTCCTCATGCAGTTTCATACATTACACAAATTAAAATGCACGCACAGCAAAAGGCGAAAACTGTCTAATTTTTCTCAGCTGTATTAATATCTATTTTTTTGCCTTTTTATGAATTTTATCTTTTTACGAATTTTGCGTATTTTCACTTTTACGGCTTACTTTATGTCATCAAAATTTTTGAGCACTGATAAATTTAACGAAGAAGATCCTATCTAAAAAAGGATCCTATCTAAAAAAGGAGATGTTAAATCGAATCGAATTTATTGTTGCCGCTTTTCCGAGATGCTGATTGGCTGTCTCGCTATAAAGTTGTTAAGTGCGTTGTGACTGTCTTCACTTCGTGTCATTTCCAGCTGTCAAACTACTTCGTGTCATTTTCAGCTGTCAAACTGTCACTTTTGATAGCTGATTGAAATAATTACAAGAAATCAGGGAAAAAGAAAAAAGAGCCAAATAAAAAATATACGAGAAAAAGAGAAAGAGAGAGAGAGAAAAAGAGAGAAAGGGGGGAGGGAGAAGTAAGAATCCTTTCTAAAAAAGGGCATGGCATCCATACTCGCATCTCTCGAAGTATTGTTGTCGCTTTTCCGCGATGCCGATTAAACGTGTGTCAATAGTTTTTAAAAAAGTTATGGTGTTGTAATTAATAAAAACATTTTTTTAAAAATTATTTTGCCCGAAAAACTTGAATTTTTGAGGCTACACGACAAGTGCTAATCGAATATCGACAGATCTATGTATTTTAACGTAATTCTCATATAGTTCGGGACGCGTACAATATGTTTCTATAAAGTTCAGGTGATATAGTTAATTAAAACATTTTTTAAACAATTATTTTGCTTGAAAAACTTGAAATTCTAAGGCTACACGACAAGTGCTAATCGAATATCGACAGATCTATTTATTTGAACGTAATTCTCATATAGTTCGGGACGCGTACAATATGTTTCTGTAAAGTTCCGGTGATATAATTAATTAGAACATTTTTTAAACAATTATTTTGCTTGAAAAACTTGAATTTCTAAGGCTACACGACAAGTGCTAATCGAATATCGACAGATCTAATTATTTTAACCTAATTCTCATATAATTCGGGACGCTTACAATATGTTTCTATAAAGTTCAGGTGATATAATTAATTAAAACATTTTTTAAACAATTATTTTGCTTGAAAAACTTGAATTTCTAAGGCTACACGACAAGTGCTAATCGAATATCGACAGATATATTTATTTGAACGTAATTCTCATATAGTTCGGGACGCGTACAATATGTTTCTGTAAAGTTCCGGTGATATAATTAATTAGAACATTATTTAAACAATTATTTTGCTTGAAAAACTTGAATTTCTAAGGCAACACGACAAGTGCTAATCGAATATCGACAGATCTAATTATTTTAACGTAATTCTCATATAGTTCGGGACGCGTACAATATGTTTCTGTAAAGTTCCGGTGATATAATTAATTAGAACATTATTTAAACAATTATTTTGCTTGAAAAACTTGAATTTCTAAGGCTACACGACAAGTGCTAATCGAATATCGACAGATCTAATTATTTTAACGTAATTCTCATATAGTTCGGGACGCGTACAATATGTTTCTATAAAGTTCCGGTAATATAATTAATTAGAACATTTTTTAAACAATTATTATGCTTGAAAAACTTGAATTTCTAAGGCTACACGACAAGTGCTAATCGAATATCGACAGATCTAATTATTTTAACGTAATTCTCATATAGTTCGGGACGCGTACAATATGTTTGTATAAAATTCAGGTGATATAATTAATTAGAACATTTTTTAAACAATTATTTTGCCCGAAAAACTTGAATTTCTAAGGCTACACGTAAAGTGCTATTTGAATATCGACAGATCTATTTATTTTAACGTAATTCTCATATAGTTTGGGACGTGTACAATATGTTTCTATAAAGTTCCGGTGATATAATTAATTAGAACATTTTTTAAACAATTATTTTGCTTGAAAAACTTGAATTTCTAAGGCTACACAACAAGTGCTAATCGAATATCAACAGATTTTATTATTTTAACGTAATTCTCATATAGTTCGGGACGCGTACAATATGTTTCTATAAAGTTCCGGTGATATAATTAATTAGAACATTTTTTAAACAATTATTTTGCTTGAAAAACTTGAATTTCTAAGGCTACACGACAAGTGCTAATCGAATATCGACAGATCTAATTATTTTAACGTAATTCTCATATAGTTCGGGACGCGTACAATATGTTTGTATAAAATTTAGGTGATATAATTAATTAGAACATTTTTTAAACAATTATTTTGCCCGAAAAACTTGAATTTCTAAAGCTACACGTCAAGTGCTATTTGAATATCGACAGATCTATTTATTTTAACGTAATTCTCATATAGTTTGGGACGCGTACAATATGTTTGTATAAAATTCAGGTGATATAATTAATTAGAACATTTTTTAAACAATTATTTTGCCCGAAAAACTTGAATTTCTAAGGCTACACGTCAAGTGCTATTTGAATATCGACAGATCTATTTATTTTAACGTAATTCTCATATAGTTCGGGACGCGTACAATATGTTTCTGTAAAGTTCCGGTGATATAATTAATTAGAACATTTTTTAAACAATTATTATACTTGAAAAACTTGAATTTTTGAGGCTACACGACAAGTGCTAATCGAATATCGACAGATCTAATTATTTTAACGTAATTCTCATATAGTTCGGGACGCGTACAATATGTTTGTATAAAATTCAGGTGATATAATTAATTAGAACATTTTTTAAACAATTATTTTGCCAGAAAAACTTGAATTTCTAAGGCTACACGTCAAGTGCTATTTGAATATCGACAGATCTATTTATTTTAACGTAATTCTTATATAGTTCGGGACGTGTACAATATGTTTCTATAAAGTTCCGGTGATATAATTAATTAGAACATTTTTTAAACAATTATTTTGCTTGAAAAACTTGAATTTCCAAGGCTACACGACAAGTGCTAATCGAATATCGACAGATCTAATTATTTTAACGTAATTCTCATATAGTTCGGGACGCGTACAATATGTTTCTGTAAAGTTCCGGTGATATAATTAATTAGAACATTTTTTAAACAATTATTATGCTTGAAAAACTTGAATTTTTAAGGCTACACGACAAGTGCAAATCGAATATTGACAGATCTAATTATTTTAACGTAATTCTCATATAGTTCGGGACGCGTACAATATGTTTCTATAAAGTTCCGGTGATATAATTAATTAGAACATTTTTTAAACAATTATTTTGCTTGAAAAACTTGAATTTTTGAGGCTACACGACAAGTGCTAATCGAATATCGACAGATCTAATTATTTTAACGTAATTCTCATATAGTTCGGGACGCGTACAATATGTTTCTATAAAGTTTAGGTGATATAATTAATTAAAACATTTTTTAAACAATTATTTTGCTTGAAAAACTTGAATTTCTAAGGCTACACGACAAGTGCTAATCGAATATCGACAGATCTATTTATTTGAACGTAATTCTCATATAGTTCGGGACGCGTACAATATGTTTCTGTAAAGTTCCGGTGATATAATTAATTAGAACATTTTTTAAACAATTATTTTGCTTGAAAAACTTGAATTTCTAAGGCTACACGACAAGTGCTAATCGAATATCGACAGATCTAATTATTTTAACCTAATTCTCATATAATTCGGGACGCTTACAATATGTTTCTATAAAGTTCAGGTGATATAATTAATTAAAACATTTTTTAAACAATTATTTTGCTTGAAAAACTTGAATTTCTAAGGCTACACGACAAGTGCTAATCGAATATCGACAGATATATTTATTTGAACGTAATTCTCATATAGTTCGGGACGCGTACAATATGTTTCTGTAAAGTTCCGGTGATATAATTAATTAGAACATTATTTAAACAATTATTTTGCTTGAAAAACTTGAATTTCTAAGGCAACACGACAAGTGCTAATCGAATATCGACAGATCTAATTATTTTAACGTAATTCTCATATAGTTCGGGACGCGTACAATATGTTTCTGTAAAGTTCCGGTGATATAATTAATTAGAACATTATTTAAACAATTATTTTGCTTGAAAAACTTGAATTTCTAAGGCTACACGACAAGTGCTAATCGAATATCGACAGATCTAATTATTTTAACGTAATTCTCATATAGTTCGGGACGCGTACAATATGTTTCTATAAAGTTCCGGTAATATAATTAATTAGAACATTTTTTAAACAATTATTATGCTTGAAAAACTTGAATTTCTAAGGCTACACGACAAGTGCTAATCGAATATCGACAGATCTAATTATTTTAACGTAATTCTCATATAGTTCGGGACGCGTACAATATGTTTGTATAAAATTCAGGTGATATAATTAATTAGAACATTTTTTAAACAATTATTTTGCCCGAAAAACTTGAATTTCTAAGGCTACACGTAAAGTGCTATTTGAATATCGACAGATCTATTTATTTTAACGTAATTCTCATATAGTTTGGGACGTGTACAATATGTTTCTATAAAGTTCCGGTGATATAATTAATTAGAACATTTTTTAAACAATTATTTTGCTTGAAAAACTTGAATTTCTAAGGCTACACAACAAGTGCTAATCGAATATCAACAGATTTTATTATTTTAACGTAATTCTCATATAGTTCGGGACGCGTACAATATGTTTCTATAAAGTTCCGGTGATATAATTAATTAGAACATTTTTTAAACAATTATTTTGCTTGAAAAACTTGAATTTCTAAGGCTACACGACAAGTGCTAATCGAATATCGACAGATCTAATTATTTTAACGTAATTCTCATATAGTTCGGGACGCGTACAATATGTTTGTATAAAATTTAGGTGATATAATTAATTAGAACATTTTTTAAACAATTATTTTGCCCGAAAAACTTGAATTTCTAAGGCTACACGTCAAGTGCTATTTGAATATCGACAGATCTATTTATTTTAACGTAATTCTCATATAGTTTGGGACGCGTACAATATGTTTGTATAAAATTCAGGTGATATAATTAATTAGAACATTTTTTAAACAATTATTTTGCCCGAAAAACTTGAATTTCTAAGGCTACACGTCAAGTGCTATTTGAATATCGACAGATCTATTTATTTTAACGTAATTCTCATATAGTTCGGGACGCGTACAATATGTTTCTGTAAAGTTCCGGTGATATAATTAATTAGAACATTTTTTAAACAATTATTATACTTGAAAAACTTGAATTTTTGAGGCTACACGACAAGTGCTAATCGAATATCGACAGATCTAATTATTTTAACGTAATTCTCATATAGTTCGGGACGCGTACAATATGTTTGTATAAAATTCAGGTGATATAATTAATTAGAACATTTTTTAAACAATTATTTTGCCAGAAAAACTTGAATTTCTAAGGCTACACGTCAAGTGCTATTTGAATATCGACAGATCTATTTATTTTAACGTAATTCTTATATAGTTCGGGACGTGTACAATATGTTTCTATAAAGTTCCGGTGATATAATTAATTAGAACATTTTTTAAACAATTATTTTGCTTGAAAAACTTGAATTTCCAAGGCTACACGACAAGTGCTAATCGAATATCGACAGATCTAATTATTTTAACGTAATTCTCATATAGTTCGGGACGCGTACAATATGTTTCTGTAAAGTTCCGGTGATATAATTAATTAGAACATTTTTTAAACAATTATTATGCTTGAAAAACTTGAATTTTTAAGGCTACACGACAAGTGCAAATCGAATATTGACAGATCTAATTATTTTAACGTAATTCTCATATAGTTCGGGACGCGTACAATATGTTTCTATAAAGTTCCGGTGATATAATTAATTAGAACATTTTTTAAACAATTATTTTGCTTGAAAAACTTGAATTTTTGAGGCTACACGACAAGTGCTAATCGAATATCGACAGATCTAATTATTTTAACGTAATTCTCATATAGTTCGGGACGCGTACAATATGTTTCTATAAAGTTTAGGTGATATAATTAATTAAAACATTTTTTAAACAATTATTTTGCTTGAAAAACTTGAATTTCTAAGGCTACACGACAAGTGCTAATCGAATATCGACAGATCTAATTATTTTAACGTAATTCTCATATAGTTCGGGACGCGTACAATATGTTTGTATAAAATTCAGGTGATATAATTAATTAGAACATTTTTTAAACAATTATTTTGCCAGAAAAACTTGAATTTCTAAGGCTACACGTCAAGTGCTATTTGAATATCGACAGATCTATTTATTTTAACGTAATTGTCATATAGTTCGGGACGTGTACAATATGTTTCTATAAAGTTCCGGTGATATAATTAATTAGAACATTTTTTAAACAATTATTTTGCTTGAAAAACTTGAATTTCTAAGGCTACACGACAAGTGCTAATCGAATATCGACAGATCTAATTATTTTAACGTAATTCTCATATAGTTCGGGACGCGTACAATATGTTTCTGTAAAGTTCCGGTGATATAATTAATTAGAACATTTTTTAAACAATTATTATGCTTGAAAAACTTGAATTTTTAAGGCTACACGACAAGTGCAAATCGAATATCGACAGATCTAATTATTTTAACGTAATTCTCATATAGTTCGGGACGCGTACAATATGTTTCTGTAAAGTTCCGGTGATATAATTAATTAGAACATTTTTTAAACAATTATTATGCTTGAAAAACTTGAATTTTTGAGGCTACACGACAAGTGCTAATCGAATATCGACAGATCTATGTATTTTAACGTAATTCTCATATAGTTCGGGACGCGTACAATATGTTTCTATAAAGTTTAGGTGATATAATTAATTAAAACATTTTTTAAACAATTATTTTGCTTGAAAAACTTGAATTTCTAAGGCTACACGACAAGTGCTAATCGAATATCGACAGATCTAATTATTTTAACGTAATTCTCATATAGTTCGGGACGCGTACAATATGTTTGTATAAAATTCAGGTGATATAATTAATTAGAACATTTTTTAAACAATTATTTTGCCAGAAAAACTTGAATTTCTAAGGCTACACGTCAAGTGCTATTTGAATATCGACAGATCTATTTATTTTAACGTAATTGTCATATAGTTCGGGACGTGTACAATATGTTTCTATAAAGTTCCGGTGATATAATTAATTAGAACATTTTTTAAACAATTATTTTGCTTGAAAAACTTGAATTTCTAAGGCTACACGACAAGTGCTAATCGAATATCGACAGATCTAATTATTTTAACGTAATTCTGATATAGTTCGGGACGCGTACAATATGTTTCTGTAAAGTTCCGGTGATATAATTAATTAGAACATTATTTAAACAATTATTTTGCTTGAAAAACTTGAATTTCTAAGGCTACACGACAAGTGCTAATCAAATATCGACAGATTTTATTATTTTAACGTAATTCTCATATAGTTCGGGACGCGTACAATATGTTTCTATAAAGTTCCGGTGATATAATTAATTAGAACATTTTTTAAACAATTATTATGCTTGAAAAACTTGAATTTTTAAGGCTACACGACAAGTGCTAATCGAATATCGACAGATCTAATTATTTTAACGTAATTCTCATATAGTTCGGGACGCGTACAATATGTTTCTATAAAGTTCCGGTGATATAATTAATTAGAACATCTTTTAAACAATTATTTTGCTTGAAAAACTTGAATTTCTAAGGCTACACGACAAGTGCTAATTGAATATCGACAAATCTATTTATTTGAACGTAATTCTCATATAGTTCGGGACGCGTACAATATGTTTCTACAAAGTTCAGGTGATATAATTTATTAAAACATTTTTTAAACAATTATTTTGCCCGAAAAACTTGAATTTTTGAGGCTACACGACAAGTGCTAATCGAATATCGACAGATCTATGTATTTTAACGTAATTCTCATATAGTTCGGGACGCGTACAATATGTTTCTATAAAGTTCAGGTGATATAATTAATTAGAACATTTTTTAAACAATTATTTTGCTTGAAAAACTTGAATTTTTAAGGCTACACGACAAGTGCTAATCGAATATCGACAGATCTATTTATTTGAACGTAATTCTCATATAGTTCGGGACGCGTACAATATGTTTCTGTAAAGTTCCGGTGATATAATTAATTAGAACATTTTTTAAACAATTATTTTGCTTGAAAAACTTGAATTTCTAAGGCTACACGACAAGTGCTATTTGAATATCGACAGATCTATTTATTTTAACGTAATTCTCATATATTTTGGGACGCGTACAATATGTTTCTATAAAGTTCCGGTGATATAATTAATTAGAACATTTTTTAAACAATTATTTTGCTTGAAAAACTTGAATTTTTAAGGCTACACGACAAGTGCTAATCGAATATCGACAGATCTAATTATTTTAACGTAATTCTCATATAGTTCGGGACGCGTACAATATGTTTCTATAAAGTTCCGGTGATATAATTAATTAGAACATTTTTTAAACAATTATTTTGCTTGAAAAACTTGAATTTCTAAGGCTACACGACAAGTGCTAATCAAATATCGACAGATCTAATTATTTTAACGTAATTCTCATATAGTTCGGGACGCGTACAATATGTTTGTATAAAATTCAGGTGATATAATTAATTAGAACATTTTTTAAACAATTATTTTGCCCGAAAAACTTGAATTTCTAAGGCTACACGACAAGTGCTAATCGAATATCGACAGATCTAATTATTTTAACGTAATTCTCATATAGTTTGGGACGCGTACAATATGTTTCTATAAAGTTCCGGTGATATAATTAATTAGAACATTTTTTAAACAATTATTTTGCTTGAAAAACTTGAATTTCTAAGGCTACACGACAAGTGCTAATCGAATATCGACAGATCTATATATTTTAACGTAATTCTCATATAGTTCGGGACGCGTACAATATGTTTCTATAAAGTTCCGGTGATATAATTAATTAGAACATTTTTTAAACAATTATTTTGCTTGAAAAACTTGAATTTTTATGGCTACACGACAAGTGCTAATCGAATATCGACAGATCTAATTATTTTAACGTAATTCTCATATAGTTCGGGACGCGTACAATATGTTTCTATAAAGTTCAGGTGATATAATTAATTAGAACATTTTTTAAACAATTATTTTGCCCGAAAAACTTGAATTTCTAAGGCTACACGTCATGTGCTATTTGAATATCGACAGATCCATTTATTTTAACGTAATTTTCATATAGTTCGAGACGCGTACAATATGTTTCTATAAAGTTCAGGTGATATAATTAATTAAAACATTTTTTAAACAATTATTTTGCTTGAAAAACTTGAATTTCTAAGGCTACACGACAAGTGCTAATCGAATATCGACAGATCTATATATTTTAACGTAATTCTCATATAGTTCGGGACGCGTACAATATGTTTGTATAAAATTCAGGTGATATAATTAATTAAAACATTTTTTAAACAATTATTTTGACCGAAAAACTTGAATTTCTAAGGCTACACGACAAGTGCTAATCGAATATCGACAGATCTATTTATTTTAACGCAGTTCTCATATAGTTTCAGACGCGTACAATAATTTTCTAAAGAGTTTTGGTAATATAATTAATTAAAACATCTTTTAAACAATTATTTTGCCCGAAAAACTTGAATTTTGAGGGCTAGACGTGAAATGCAAATCGAATATCAACAGTTCTAATTATTTTAACGCAGTTTTCATATAGTTCTGGACGCGTACAATAGTTTTTGGAAAGTTACGGTGTTATAATTAATAAAAACATTTTTTAAACAATTATTTTGCTCGGAAAACTTGAATTTTTAAAGCTAGACTTGAAATGCTAATCAAATATCGACTGATCTATTTATTTTAACGTAATTCTCACATAGTTCCGGACGCGTACAATAATTTGCTATAGAATTTAGGTGATATAATTAATTAAAACATTTGTTAAACAATTATATTTTCCGGAAAACTTGAATTTTGAGGGTTGACGGGAAATGCTAATCAAATATCCAGAATTCTATTTACTTTAACACAGTTTTCCTATAGTTCCGGACGCGTACAATAATTTTCTAAAGAGTTCGCCAGAAAGTGAAAGTTTTGAAAATTGATTGAAAATTAACAGGTAACATTACATATAATATATTATAATTTTTAATTTATTTAAAGGGGATTAAGTATGGAGATAAAGTATGTAAGAGTGATATTAAGAAACATGAAAATATAATATAATCACTAATTTGTGTTTAGTGAGTGAGAGAGGGGCGGAGGGGGGAGAGTGGTAGAGCGTGAGAGATAAAGAAGAGGATTAAATAAGAAAGTAAAGTGTAAGAGTAATATTGAACAATATGAAAATAATATAATTAATATCATTAATATTATAATTAATAATTTAGAGAGTGGGAGAAAGAGCGTGAGATAGAGAAGAGCATTAAATATGATAAAGTGTGTGAGAGTAATATTACAGAAGAAAAAAAAGTGCAATGTTCAATATAAAAATGCTAAGTGGCGCGCGCGAAGCGCGCGCAATGTTGTGGTCTAGTATATAAAAAAAAGCAATTAAAAAAAATATGCTTACAATTAGATTAAAAATGAAATGTCCAGATTATAAAAAAGAAATTTCGTAAAGTGAAACTTTTTGCCCTGTCGATATGGTCGAAAAGTTCGTGGCAACTTATGTATAATGAGAGATCTCTCTACATATGCATCAAATAGCATTTAAATGTATTTAAGATTTTTTACGCCTCTCAAGAGAACTCTTGCAAGAAATTTATCTAGTAGTTTTTGAAAAGAAAGAAAAAAGGAAACTTCAACTTTCGAACATTTTAGAATTCAAAATTCTAATGTAATTAAACACTTAGACAATGTCGAACTGGACTTATTCAATGAAATTGTACATTTAATTGTCTCTCTTTTATAAATTCTATTATTTATGTCTTTATGTAAAATTCATGAATATCGTGAGTTTTACGCCCAAATATTGAAATATTCGTGGAAGATAGTAGTTCCTCGTTTCAACTTGCAGACGCGAAAGAAGGCAAAATTTATTTTACGACCGTGTTACCAGACAGAGATTCATTTGCTGGTACAAACGAGAAGAAGATTCACGTATATATGTTTCCAGAGACTCATGAAATAAGGAAAAGGAAATTTCTTTAATTAGTTTCTTCCTTTCTCTCTCTCTTTTCTTTATTGACGTTCATGCAAATTGAAATTTATTTTTTCATTATTAGCGTATTAAAATAAAAAACCTAGAAAAATTTAGAAGGGAAAGGACAAGCGTTTAGTGAATATTCATAATATGAGTAAGTTTTTCTGGTTTTATTTTGCAGTAATAATCATATCTCAAGTGTTCTCGTTTCCAGTTGATATTTACGTATCTGTAATCCAGAGCTAGATTTATTGCAATGGCTGATATTCCTACGCGTGTGTATTACGTACTGTGGTACACATGGACGTAATATAGAAAAGTCCATTTTCGCGATTCCTTCGACGTTACACGAACAGCTACGTCGGGTATTCTCCTCCTTCGGGAATGCTTATTTTACGGTGGGGCGTCATAAAGGCACGATCCACCAATGAGCATAAAACTCTCGACTTCGGTGCCGTAACCTGCCTGACAATAAATACAGATGGAGTGGAAAGCTACGCTTCCACTGTCCGCTTTTTTTTTCTCTTTAGGTCAGCCGTAAGACTTCCTGCAGTTGTAATTCGCGAACTTCGTCACCGTCCGCATATCACTGAAATTTTTCTTAGTTCTTTCGGACTTCGTCGCAGTTACTTTATTCCGATTACCGTATCCTCTCGAGGAATCGTGAGAACATTTAAGAAAAACGTGCCTCCATTGGAACGGTTGATCTTGTGACAATGCGGTCTTTTGGTCTTTAACTCGTACTAGAAAATTATAACTTATTAACTTGCATTAATGTAACCGTATTAAATATTTATAATAAATACCTGTAAATAACATAGAATAAGCATTATGGTTGTATTTTAAGAATGCAACCAATATGCAACCAAAGTGTATTTTATCATTCTATGTAGATAACCAAACATGTATATTTATAAATCTATCCACCAGCGGACGTCGAGTCACTCGAGAATCGACAATTTATTTTGCATGTAAAAACAGTGCCACTCGCAATTGTTTCCACACATTTTAATACTTTCTTTAACAAATTACGTTTAGCCCACACTGAGAGAAAAATATATGATATTTACGACTATAATTGCATAGTAAAATAATTATAGTTAGAAATATCATTTTTATAGTAATTATTTCTATAATATTGATAATAATAATTATATATTTATGGTAAATGCTTATAATGATCATATAGTTATTCAACAATATAAATTAAAGTTATTATTACCAATATTATAGTAATAACTACTATAAAAATAACATTTCTAACTTTATAATTATTTTACTATGCAATTATAGTTGTAAATATTATATATTTTTCTCTCAGTGCAGGTATTTGTTGGCTAAAGGTTAATATATAAAAATCAGTTACATTTACCAACAATATCTTTTATTAAAATGTCTTATTCTATCGTAAGAAAACAAGAAAAGGCATTTAAAAATTTTATCACATATCAGTTAAAAAGAAAGCTCCGACACGTAAAAGAAACGCAAACCAGAATAATGTTCCTGGCTCCATGCAGATCTTCTCATGTTTCTCTAGTAAGCTTCGTGTAAGTTTAACCTGACCTATACCCGTATGACCTCTTCCAGATTTCCTCTTCGAACTCCTCGACGCAAGAACAGTAAGATTAAATTTCGATGACAGCAAGGATAAATTCTGACTGCGGGAGTTATCCATAATGACAGTTATGTAATCCAATGATTCGATTTGCATATAACAGTTAATATACGAATTTAAAGAAAATTAATCTGACATTTTGATTTGTACTGCAATCTTAAAAAGATAATTCCAAGACAAAACTAATTGAAAAGCAGCTGTCCTGATAAAATAAATGTATGTTTTAATTATATGCATACGCGTGTATAATAATTAAGATATTATACGCGCGCGTTTCTTTATTAATACATTATAATACATTATAAGTTACAAATTTTATATTTTAGTTGTGTATTAATAAATGTAGATTAATAATAACAATCTTTTTTATGTTTAAAAAAAATTGAGGACTTTTATATACAGATATTATATAAAATGCATTTAATTACGCTACTTTATTCATATAAAATGCAGTAAAATGATCATGGCGGTTATGAGATATAAAAGACATTTAAAACAATTACTGCGCTCCTAAAAAAGAGTCTTAAGTTATATGGTCCTATATCGAATCGATGAAGAGTGCGTTTTCCACCTAAGAAATGTATTACAAAGGATAAAAGTCGTAAAAGGGGCAGACGGGGCTCGTTTTCTGTGGAAGCAGAAAGCTGTGGGAGCTGTTTAATCCTAGGTAATGTAGATACTTTCTGCGGTAGAGAGAGAAAATTCTTTCTTGTACAGTGAACGTGGTGAAATTGGCCCATCCCGACGTTTATGCCAGGAATTTTACTCTAATACTCTTAAAGATGCATTGAGTATTGAAATGCACTTGCCTCGGTGCAAAATACACATAATAATGTTTATGCCATATTTAGCGATTTCTCGCCTGATATTACGAAACGGTTATGTTAAAATAATTTCGCATAAAAAGTACATAATCTAAAGCTCGTCAGCTTAAAGGTTTGTATATTAATTCATCGTGCAAGTAAATTAATTAAAGACTTTTTAAGAATATTTTATATATTTTACATAAGACAGTAATTATTTTCTTAAGCAACAGAATTGCACATTAAATTATATTTTGCTGGTTTTTATTTGTATCAAAGAATTTTGTCTCGATAATAACGACGAGTTATTATATGCTTCAAGATAAAATTATTTTTCATCTAACTTGCCTCTTGTAGACCGTCTCAGTACACTTTATTAAAGGGAAATTAAATGTTCATTTCTGAAACATCGAGAAGGAAAGCAAGATCTACAACACATAATTCGTTCTTCTTCTCGAAAGCTCTCTTATTCTTTGCTTCAATGTCGTGGGATATCGACACGGCAGGCAACTATTTGAGAACGATTCCACTGCGGCAAATTTAATGAACTGAAACACAGAAGTTTCTTTGCCTGTGCAAAAACCGTCGTTACTAACGGACGTGATGCAATGAGATAGAACTTTACTATTTAATTGCACGCGCAGATTATAACTTTCACGCTTTACATTTAATTTTAATTTTGCGTATTAAACAAACGCATCATAATCATAAACACAGTTTGTTACAGCTATCCGCGGAGATAAATAATGAAATATCGTTTACCAAGTAGTCACAAACTATGTTATATTTATTGTTCGCGCATTCCATGTTTTTTTATTGTTAATTTTCTACACTAGTGTCAAAATACAGTTTTTCCATTTATTCTTGACAAGCAAAAATGCAAACAAAACTATGACAAACGTAACATTAAGTACTTCATTTTCTGTTAATTATACCGAGTTGTGTAATCCAGATTACTCCCAGAGATATCACTAATTTCAACTTTGATAAACCATTGTGTGCACCGTAGTTGCAACATTAATATAAAAAGTTTAACTATGTGCAATCCGATTTAACATTTAAACAAAAATATGTTGCAATGCATTGGCACTATTCGTAAATTTTTTATTACGTAAAGTTAGTCTATTTTATGAAAATTTCTGTTACAATTTTATTTTGTCTACGTTATAAAGAAAAAATTAGTCTTATTCTTCATAGTCTGTTAACAATTTGTATTTAAATATCTTTAAATTTATTTTTATAAAAAATAAAATAAAATGCATAAATAATTTTGCAACTTATAGATGCAATTCAAACATTAGTTTAACACAAATCGCAAATATTCAGAATCTATTATGATTTATAGAAGGATACATAGAATACACTTCTATGCTTTGGGGAAGGGGGTGAAAACATTTCCATAATAAATGTAAGAAACCCATTTAGATTATACTACGACTTAAAATTCATAATACATTGCGCCGCACTAGAGACGAATGTCGTCATTTTTCTACGTATATTTATATATACCAAGGTTGGTAGCAACTCTTCTGTATGGTAAAAATATTTAGTTAGCGTTGACAAACAGTTGGAAAAACGGATGCACAACATACGAAGATATGTTTCCAACGCTTTTGTACAGTCTTGGTGAAAAGTATAAAATATATTTTTAGTACATATATGTACACACGACACAAGGTATTTCTGTATTTTAACTTCCGTATTTGGAAATATGGAATATATCGAAAATCATTAAACAAAAGTTATATATATAATCTAAAAAAGAATAAATAGTTAAATTAAATTTTAAAAAAATTCACTTTGTTAAAGTTATATTTAAATTACTGTCTTTTATATATATAATAAAATTGTATAATACGATTCTTGTAATTTGTATATAAAAGATTATTAAGGAAGAAGTATCAAAATAGTTTACAAGATATTTCATACTTTATTCTAGCATATTTCAACATAAAGTTTAATCTTCTGTCTAAACTTCAGTTTTCCGCAGTTAATACTCTTGTACATACATACAACAAGATAAATTAATTGGCTAGAAAAAAAGTAATTGTATATTGCAAGTTTGAAGCGTTTTCCATCTTCCAAATTTATATTATTTTTTTCTTAATTTTAATACTCTGTATTTTTTTTAAACAAAGTAGTTTAGAATATAATATATTTATGGACTTTTTTTTCAAATAAGTCAAATAATATAAAATAATATCTTTTTTAATTTTTACTTACTTAGAACTTATATACCAAATTGAGCAGAGTTTAAAGTAAAGTAGACAAGTTTTATACTGTTAGTAAAGTTATATACATAAAGTTTTATGATAAATTATCAATCACAAAGAAAAATTAATAAAGCGTATTAAAAATTAAGAGCTCTTTTTATATAATTTATAAAATTAAAAAGTAACTAATGTTCAAAATAAATTTTTAAAAGAGCAATAATATTTTATATTAGATTTTTTATATTAAAATTGTTTAGTGTGCATTTAAATATAATTAAATTTTGTATACTTAAATATCATTCTTGTTATATGTAATATATAGCATTTGCATATTTATTATAAATTATTTGTTACATAAAATATTACACTCAAATTATAGCAATTACAACTTAATTGTACTGAATGGATAGTTTGTTAGAAATATTTGTGATACTTACGCTTTTGGTCGCGGCTGTATTTGACCAGAACTTGCCGCCGAAAAATTGTTGTATCCACACTGTGAAACGCCGCTTCCCGCCGCGTATCGAAACTTTTCGTCGTTATGCACGCTCAATGTCACCGCGGCAATAAATTGAGCCTGGAGTGCGCGGCAAAGGTACAGTGCAAACGTAACTCACGCGCCATTTCTCCGCGACGATTCGACCGACGACATACCACACAGTCGGATCTAGTTCATGAATAGTTTTATATTTGCTATGAATAAATTCATGAAGGGGAACTGCACACGCGTTTGTAACCGCGAAGCACCGAGAAATCAAAATCCCATTGGTTTTGTTATCTTGATTGATATATATGTATATACATAAATCAGGATTTTACTTGAAGATTTTATTTTAGTATAGTATAATATGTATTGTGGCTCACGTAGATATAGAATGTATACAAGATATAAGCTTCTTTTAGGTTGATACAAAAATAATTACTGGAGTTTAATAAATAGAAAATGCAAATAAATGGAAAAATAATAATTTCAAAATTTTTAGTAAAATTTATATGACAGTATTTTATGTATAACAGTAGAAAACTGTGATCACCATCGATCTCCTCATGTGTAGTTTCTCGCATCATTTGTCTTCATTATTTGAGCCCACTCGTCCACCGTTTTATTTCGTCGTAAAGTCTCTCGGAAAAATCGTGGCAACATTCGTGAAAATTACTCTATTACAGAGCAAACAAGACAATTCAGATGCTGTACTTACCTTCCTTGCAACAAAATTTAATCTTTCCGTATAGAATAGCTTCGGCAACATGTGCACAATGTGTAGAAAGGAACTTTTTTTTAAATGTATTTATTAAAATAAAACAATTCTTAATTATCACACTCTTTCAAAATTTTAATAAACTCAGTAATGTAAGTATTATTTACATAAAATTACAATTGAACTTAAATTGAAAAGATTATAAAAGTAAAGATTTTTAATCTTTTGTCCTTTTTACGTGTTTGTATGTATTGTTTAAAATTAATGCATAAATAAAAATTATAAAATTATAAAATTTACATATTTTTATACATAAAATGATATATATATATAAAACTATAAAATTATGAATATATTATATTAAAATAAAATTTTAATTTGTTTCTCTTCATGTGAGCGGAATATTAAAAAAGACAAACTAGGTACATGTAATATATATAATAAAATATAATGAATTCATGAGTTCATGACTACAATACAAAAAATATGTTGGTACAATTCGTATAGGTCTACTAAGAGAATTATCGGATAATATGATTTTTTATCTTACACATAATTACTTAGCTTTATATGTGTGTAGCATTATTGTGCTTGTACGAGAAAAACATATGAAATACGAAAGAAAATGTAACATAAATGTTACAAAACCGACGCGGGTAAAGTTTTGTAATGACAGAGAAAATTGTTTTCAGTTCTTAATTACGACGGGATAAATTTTATGTCTGGTTTTCTTAAATTAAGTTCAGCATTAATTATAAGATAAGATGAAATAAATGCTGAACTTGCATTTTTATATTTTAAAAGTTGGAGCTGGCAAAGATCTATAAAAAAGAAAATTCACAGATTTGAAAAAAAAAATGTATCTCAATTATTGTGAGCACATAGATGGCAACAATTTCAGAGAGCAAATAAAGCAATTGAAAGGCGAATCCTTTCTTATTGATTTCCTCTCAATCGAAGTTGACTTAAAGTAAGAGCTTGCTAAAAGCCCTGCAATACGTCTCGTTCAGATTAGGTAAAAATAAAAATCACATAGGCAATTTTTTTTAAAAGTACTATATTTATAATCCATCTCGTGTGTATCATCTTAATAGTCTTGTAGAGAGTTTATATACAAATGTGTACACTCTGTACATTCTGTTCTACACGTTAAACGTTAACTCGTGATCTGTACACAAATTCTGGGTACTCGGTTAGGTCTCGAATTGTTCGAAATCTGCATTCATAAACATAGTTCTCTCAATCATAATTAAACATTAACTTTCACACCCTCTTAATCGATTTAATTTAATTGACTAATTTAATTAACAATCTGGTCGTGGGTACAGAAGTCTGCGCACGCATGGTCGTACTTTTCCGTTTGTCTTTTGCTATGTGTATATTTTGCATAAGGGTAGAATCAAATGCCAGAATGATATAAATGGGGTGAAGATAAATCATACTGAATAATGAAGTATACAAATAATGTCGTAATACTGTTGCATCGGATATGTACGATTATACATATATACAAGTCACTTATGTTTCTTTGTAGAATTCGATCTTTTTTCCTCCGTTCAAAGAGGATTTAGTTTGTTTGGATCATATTCTGTCGTAATACACACAAGTATGTACAATTACTTCTAGATTTTTCTCTGTGTTAGTAGTAATAACATTAGCAACAACAATATACATCATTTTCTAAATAAAAAACTATGAATTTTCATCAACAGATAAACATTTTTTTAAACTTGACATTATGCATTTATATGCTTAATAATAGAAGAAAAATTCAAGTTAATAATATTAAATTTTTTCAAAGTACATTTATACAATTGGAAAAAATTAAAAATATTAATAATATAAAGGGATATTAACGATAAACCTCATTTTATACATAAAATCCTATATATAAATCAGAATATTTGATAAATAAATAAGTATTATAAATATATTAGATAAATGAACAATAAGAATAGTGGCAGTACATTTAATCGACAAAAATATAAAAATACAACTTGTATATTATTTAATTAAAGTTGTTTCATACAAGTATTTTGTATTTCTATAAGTTTAAGAAAAAGAAGAATTTGAGTTACCTAAGGTAAAATTCACTTCTTTTATAATGAAAATTTAAAAATGCCAAAATAAATTATGCTTCTATATTTTATAAATAAGTAATAACTTATTATTACTGATTGATATCGTACACTATTCAGCTCAACAGCTAAATTGTAATTGTAAATTAGTAAACAGAGAAACGCGGGCATATATAACGTTGGTTTCAACGGTTACAAGGAATTAACCACATACAAGAATTAACGGCTAAAGGGCCACTGAGAACGATCTAATAGTTTGCACACAGAGCTTATAAAGGACACAGCGGAAACTGTACAGTCGTCATGTGCATGCTCGTGCTATCACGCTTGGATGGTTATCAGACCGCGTATGATTTCAGACATCCCTAGACGCATACGTAAAATAGATGCAAGGCCGCCGTTCGTCCGACATTCAACTCACGTCCCGGGACATTGATGAAAATAAATACATATCACGTACGTGAGCAGCTGCGCGTGTCAGCTGATCGGAGGACACAAGTTCGACGTGCTGGCGTGTGCGCGATTATGTAAATTAGCAAAACATGTAAATATGTAAATTAGTAAAATATGCGAAGTATAACGCATACGCATGTGCATGCGTATATGTGTGTGTATTACGAACTATAAATGCATCTCTCGAACTACTTGCTGCGACCGAGCGCGCGCAGACTCGCAACTTTTCCGTAGAAATCACCACATGTAAAAATAGTTTGCCTAATATTATCGTCGTGCGCGCCGTCTGTACATCATTGCGAGATCCTCACTCGACGCCGATCGATGCCAGTCGCATTCCGCGGGCTATCGTTAAACGATACTGAAAAAGAGCAAGATTCGGATTTACATTTCTGTCCTAGCGCGTCGCATTTCAGTCGGCACATTTAGGATTAAATGTGCGGAACGTGAACAGACAACATGCCTAAAATCGTTAGAACGTCACGTTCACCATTAATCCCGGTTTGATCCAGCTGGGATGGATTCGTAGGAAGAATTATCGGAAACGTCTTCCGGCACGCTACACGCAACGCTGCTAAAGAAGAAGTATCGTTTCGCGAAGCATACGGTTAGACTACGTGACGGGAATACATTGGATATCGGGGAAACACGGGGATGTTCTATGAATCCAGTGGCTTTATCAGGCGTTCGCTTTGAATTTCTTCCTCCCCCCCCGAACTATCGCCCACCGATACGTCGATAATTTACAGCGCGCCCAGTTGAAATAATTAGTTGTTTCTGACGTACGGGCAAAACTCACGAACCACTTTATTCGTCTTTTTTCTTCGCGACTAAGCGGAAAAGAGACCGCAAGCCGTCGTAGGGAGGGTTTGTTTTTCTCTTCGGTTAACGAGTGATTAATAGCCCTCGATTCCCGCCTCTCTGTTCCTAGGCGGTGCTACGTGTAAGAACGAATGAAGTTCCGTTCCCGATATGTTACGTTCCATTAAGCCCGTGAGATTTCGCAGAAATCAATAATCAGTATCGATAGAATGCGTTTTCTTATCTTACGCTGCTTCCCCCCCCCTCCTCCGCCCTTGCTTTATGTGTTCGAGAGAATTATTAAAACGTTTAAAACAGATTTTCCCGTGACGTTAAAATTATTCCGGCAGAATTTGACTCTGTGATAAAAGTAACAGCGCGATTCGGAAAAAGACCTTGCTTTAATATTGAAATATCTGGAACGAGTCGCCTGTACTTTATATAAATTTCTTTCCGTTGCAAAATTAATTCTACTGGTGCGATATGATTCCACGTTGCAATTTTTAGATGAAATATTAAACCAGAGTCATTACATTGCTAAAAGGGAGAAATTACGAGAAAATATTAGAACAATCTATTAATGTAAACATGTAAATATAAATACTATTAAATGTACTATAAACTTGAGTATAAGTTCAAAAGAATCCTTTCATCTTCTTCTTTCTCGAATCGAAAGGAGCGTTTTTCTTCTTTTCTTCCCTTTTTTCCGTCTATATATAGCACTGCTTCAAACGACTCGATTTAATCGCGTTTAAGTACTAGTTCGAACTCTAAGCTACGGGAAGAGCGGGAGGAGATCGAGATTTTTTCTCGTTCTTTTATTCTCTTCACGATTCACTTATCGTACAGATAGCGTACAGGCAGCGGATTGTTTACGAGACAAAATACACGATTCTCGATTTCTCGGTTTCAATCGCTTCCGTCAGAAATTTATTCGCGCGACACCATCAACGTAGACTATTGCACTTACCTGGTCCGCTCAAGTGACGCGACCAATACCTATTTACTTTTATCACTCCTAGGAAACGGTCGAGCTGTAAGCCGATAGAAGTTGTCTCTGCCTATTTGGATCGCATCATGGATAACGTATCGCCGATGCGGTTATACACATGGCTGACATACACTTCTCTATCGTTTTAAATACAATACAACTAACATCGAGCCCGCGCTCGAGGAAATTCGCGTTTTTCCTTTGAGAAAAAATAAACATAGCAACTCGTGAAGTTAAAACGTGTGCGCATTATCGAGTAGAAAAACACAGAAGCAGTGACGTGGAAATCGGCCGTGGTGTAATTCAAACCGTAAAGCAAACACTAGAAAGGTATAGAAGCTCCGATTTCCTGGTCCAGCGATCTCTCTGTCATATCGATCGATCTGACAACGCATCGGAGAAAGCCGAGGGACGATTTAGCACCGTCGAGAGAGCTCTGAGTACCGACCGTCCTTCTCGAAGGCCGGCCAAATCTTCTTGCTGCTCGATTAGGCCAGGTGCGATACATGGGGTCCAAACTGCATCGCTCGAAGGCACTCCAGGCGATCGATGATCGCTGCGGCGGTAGATGCGTGTGCGAGAGACACGCGCAGTGCTGCCAGGAGAGAGATGGAGTCCTGCATCTGAACACAGGTACCCGGAACCCCTCCGGTGGCCGGAGAATCGGTAAATCGTGTAGCTTCAAGGCTGCCTTTGCCCGCCACGATTTCGAAATCGTCGAATCGCCCGCCGTCGTCCAACCGGTACGATTAGTCGAGCGCGCCGTGGGAATCGAACCGTCGAGTCGAGACTCCGCGTTGAGATTGACTGAATTGGAGCCAGACGCGTCGCTGACCGTTGTTGAACTCTCTAGTTTAGTTGATTCACCAGCGACTTCCTCGACATGTCTCTCTCCAGTTGAATAGATATGAGTGGATATATCACCGACCCCGGATTGCTGACCGATCCTTGATGATTCGTGATCACTGACCGTAAGCAAATTCTCGCCCGATTTCTCGCGATCGAGCGCGTCGCGACACGTGGATCAGGAGGAGGAGTTTACCTCTATGGTGGAGCTCGTCGAGGCGTCATCGTCGAGAGAACTCTGCGTGGCGACGGTCACTTTGTTCCCATTGCCGTTGCAAGTCGTCACTGGGTAATTTTGACGGGGATGGCGTCTCTTGTAGGGCTCCCAATCCCCAAGACCCCGGCGTCAGTGCGTCGCGATCACGTCCGGAGCACTTTTCGTGCTTTCTATACTAAATGGCCGTCTCTGATCCACTTCGATCACTGCCTCTGCCCGATACCTCGGGTCCAGCGTTGGTTGACGTTTAGTAGGCGTATTGCCGGACGAGTGTTGCGATGTGCTAGACGTGTTGTTGCTGGAGCCATGGCCGGATCCGTACATGGAACTACCGTACCTCTCGCCAGATCCCACGGTGCCTTGACGTAGAAACTTGGGTGACTGTCGACTGTAGACGTCGCTAGACTCCCTGCTGGGCTTAGGACTTTGGAATTTCTGATAAGACGGATAGTCCAACTGTTCCGGGTACTGGGCAGCTTGCGGCACAGGCACTGGATAATTGGCTTCGTGGGAAGACCAACCTGGTGGCGCTGGTATGGGATTATGCTTCGGACAAATGCCCATACTGCCGTCGTGTCCGCGGGACGCTGGACTACAACCGGAGCACTGAGAGATACTTTGTTGCTGCGAGCTCTGCTGCGACGATTGCGAACTTGGTTGCGAAGACTTAACACTTTGATGAGACTGTTGCGGACTCTGTTGCGACTGTTGACGAAGATGATAATGATGATGGTGGTGAAGATTGGTCCCGTTCTGAGAGCTAGGCGCGCGCACGCCAAAGGTCGTGAAACCTAACGACATCATCGTATCCGGTATTCGTGGTTCGAAAAGACTTTCTCGAGTTTGACAGCAATTGTCGCGCATCTCCGGCTCCTCGCTGGACTCTTGCAAACGTTCCTGCGTGGCATTGCTCACGTTATTGCTTTGGTGAATGTCGGTGATATCGCTCGTGTTGTAAGTCATCTCGAGGACGAGTTCCTTGGTATATTCCTGAGATATCATGGTAGTAGGTGGCATCAATTCTTTGCTGGGCAGGACTTCCAAACTAGGTGACTCGCTGCCATGATCGTGCAGATCCGTCGTGGAAACTGAAATTGGACATGGAGTCGACTTTCGACCCAGTTCGTCCAAACGATTCTCTCTGGATTGCCTTATGTGCTCCTACGAGAAATTCAAACAGGCAAAACGTTCATAGTAATGCAAACAAAAATTTTATTAATCTGTGTAAAGTTTGTTAACAATTCATTTGAGTCGTTAGTTTATTTAGTCGTACCAACTGTAGCAACTATAAACTTTAACTTTTGAGATAATGCATGAAGATAAATAATTTTATCTTTGCTTCAGATTTTTTAAGTTTCTTTAAATACTTTTTTAGAAAATAAATCATGATTTTCTTATTTGTAACGGCTCTTTAATTTTATCGAATATTTAATAAATATTCTCGTTTTGTTTAAACAAATAAAAATTTAATAGCAAATGTCTAATAATTTTCATATTATTATTTAGCATATGTAAGCGGAACAAATATATAACAAATATTATATTATATCGCAATAACAAAGAGAAAATTGTATTAGCATCATTGTTATACGAAAAATGCAATTAAATACAACTGAAATATTATCCTTCTACAATCTAATAAAACATAAATTAAACAGTATTTAATAACTTGCTATAAAATAAAAAATTTGGACTTGCTTTTGTCATTACGGTGACTAAGAATAATTGATTAATTTTTAATATTTAATATATATACATATAATACAAATAATTCAATATTTAATAAATAAAAACAGTTTATATAAAAAGAATTTCCATTCCTTCGTACAGACATGAAGGAACGTCGAAATAAATACTTTCATCATTTCTTGAACTTTAATGAAAGAGAAAAATAAAGATGCCACATCATTGAAGCGTGTTATGTCATCAAGAATTTATAAATTTTACATTGGCACACTGAAATATTGCATGATCGTAACAAGAAATGCTTTCGCCTTGACGTTGTAAGATAGTAGTATTGTCTATTTTTAATAAAGCTTGCTTCAAAGTTTCGATCGTAACCAACAATTTTATATAAATAATACAAAATGTATTTACAAAAGGGAGTATCCGTGAAACAACTCTTATGAAATATCTTTTGAAATAGTAGCAGAAAACCTTCACGTATTTCCGTAGAGAGACTTCGTTTTCCGATCTCTCGTTTACTATAACTAAAAACGCGATAGGAGAAAGAGAGCGAGAAAGAAAGCGAGAGATGGAGGGAGAGAGAGAGAGAGAGAGAGAGCGCTCGTGATTCGCATTGAGAAAATAAAAATCACTCACCTGGATAATACGGTGATCGCGAATGAGCTTCCGGATGCAGTTGAAGACGAAGGCAAAGCTCATGCCAAACATAATTAGAGAGAAAACGACAAGAATTATGACGATATGGTGCGAATCAAACAACCCTGAGCTCTTTGCCTGCAAATAAAGAAATTAAACATGCCTTTTTGTTATCCTTGATCGTAACTTATGTTAATTTTATATTATAAGTAGAAAATTGAAATCAAGGTAAAGTTTTAAAATATTTTAAAAAGTTTTAAACTACTTTGATTTCAATTAATAAAGTAAATTATATTGAATACATTTGCATATAATAAATTGCTTCTGTGTATATTGTGTAACAAAATTATAAAATATTAATTTTTTAAAATAGCTTTTTTTTCATAGATTTTAATTTCTTATACAACCTCTTTTTTATGCCACATTTAAGTTTATTTTAAGTCATTTAAGTTTATCACTTAATTTTATTTTTTGTATTACATACATGGGATACGATAGATTATTAGAACAGATTAATGCAATTCTCTTGTACACATTTATAACATATTATATAATGTGTAATATCAAGATAACATTGTACCAATGTATCGCACAATTGTCAATATTTCATAATTTGTAACGCGATTGCATTGCATTCAAGAAATTCAAGAAAAATAAAATATTGGAGGACAGTGTTAATTAACTAGAGCTTTTCCCCGGAGAGAGCTTACAGACACGAGTTTCTCCGTACAATACCATCTCAGGATTCGTCAGTGCATCTCGACATCGTAACACGACGTATACCCTCTTATCACCGTTGTTCCTATCCCGTTTTCAACATTTATCGGCTAGAGAGGTGTCACGCTAAATGCCTTCGTGAAATTTCAGGAGAGCGTTACACATTACGTAGAAGGGGTTCAAGCGCAAGGGAGAAACTTGCGAAACATCGTGGTGCATAGAATATATGAAGCAAGTAGGATCGACGCGATCCATCTTCGTCCCTGTCTCTCCTCGCTCCTGTCTCTTGCGTGTCGTCCTTTGTCTCGCCGAATAGCGACGGTGCCGCGGATTTTGCCTGTTTGCTCCTCGTTTACTTAAGTGGTTGC